>NW_024119484.1:0-14993 GCF_003073215.2 Triticum urartu
GGAGGCTCTCGCCTCCCTTCTAGGGAATGACGTGCAGGTCGCTCGCCTGCCCATGGGCTTGGTGGCCTCCAGTAAAGGCGCCCACGAACTCATGGCACCAATCCGACCAAGAGGAAATGGAGTCTACCGGCAAGTGCATCAACCATGACATGGCGTTGGGTTTAAGAGCCAACGGAAAGTAATTCGCAAGCACCTTATCGTCGCGGGCTCCGGCAGCATGCATCGCGATGGTGTAAACGCTGAGGAACTCGGACGGGTGGGTCTTGCCGCTGTACTTTTCGCCCACGTCAGGTTTGAAAGTGCGGTGAGTGGGCCACTGGAACTGCCGTAGCTCACGGGTAAAAGCCGGACAGCCTACCTCGTAAGGTAGGCCTCCAGGTCTCTCCAGTGCCGGGTGGTTCACAGCAGGCCCCGCTCGCCTGTCTGATTGGTGGCGCGCTCCGCGCCGGCGCTCGATAGTGGTTCGAGCGTCTTCATGTTCTCGTTCCCGAAGGACTTGGTGCTGGTCACAGTGGGTCCGCGGGTCGGACAACGCTATGGAGATTTCGTCGCCCGTAACATCGCGACGGGCTGGCATCCGCGGTACCGGGCGAGGAGGAGGCGAGTGCACCGTGGTCGCGGCTGATGAAGAGCTTGCCGGATGGTGCTGACCTCACGATGCTCAAGGAGCGCATCAAGCCCATCACCGACTGCATCGACGAAATCAAGAGGGTGGAAGGCCAGTGCCGGGATTAGGCATCCCGTTATTATTCGCCGTTGCGGGTTCCCGACCAAGACAAATTTTATCTTTAGTTAGAACCACAGCTATGATGTGATGTAATATAACTTTGAAGTACTCTTAATTTTCATGCATGTTATTTCCCCGTTCAAGTATGCGTGCCCTATGTCGATCGGGAAGGCTTGTCGGCGCGGAAGCCCCTAGCGGCATTTTGGGGACGGATCCCCATGGCCAGCCGGGTACGCGTGCTGCCGGACGAGCCACCTTTCCGTTCAAAACGCGGCCGCTCGAACTGTCGAGCTTGACTCGAGTCAGAATCGGGGGCATTGCTGATCGCGGAAGGCTACTCTGCCATTCTCGACGCAGCCGCTTGAGCTATTGAGCGGACTCGAAACAGGGCAAGGGCGTTGCCGATCGTGGTAGAGCCCCCTTTCATGCAGGTTTCTCATACAAAGCGAATATCTCCGGGGGGAATAACCTCAAATAAGAAGGGTAGCATAAATAAGGGTTCAGTGCAACTTAGCTTCTGTTTGCGATCGCTCGAGTGTCAATCTTCTGGCCTCCTTTCTTCTTCAAGGGTCACGAAGATGAAGGAGTGCCGGGCTAACTGCTAGAGCCGATTCTCACAACCGCGCCCCCTACCTGGCGCGCCAAAGATGTCGGTGGGAACGACACCTATGGGATCACAAGAATCCCTACTACGGTTACGGGGCGCGGGGTCGTGAGAAGAGCGGATCAAATAGATAGCACACGGTTCCTTTATCCAGGTTCGGGCCACGAGGATGCGTAAAACCCCTACTCCTGCTTTGGTGGATTGTATATCTGTGTTCTTGAGCTAGCTATGGGGCGTGAGGAGCTCCAAAAAGCCGAATCCTTCTCCTGGTCGCCTCGGGCCTCCTTTTATAGGAAAGGGGTCGCCACAGTGGCACACAGGAGGTGGAAAGGGTACAGTAATGCGAGTTTATCCCTCGCATTACATGACAAGGTGCATTTAATGTGCCTTGCTTAGGTGTCCTTGCTTTATCGGGGACAGGGGAGAGCCCTGTCCCGTCCGTCGCCGCTCCCTCTTGCGTTGACACGCGCCTTGGCCAGCGGTGCTTGTGGTGCCATGTAGGCAGGCAAGCAGCTGAGGTGGCGCAGTGGTGGGTCTCCATGAAGATCTGCACGCCGCCACGCAGGTGCCTGCCCAACTGGTTGGGTCAGCAACTGCATGCGAACGGTGGTGGAGGCGCGACTGGTGCGGGCCTGATGGTGGCCCCACGGGTGTCCTTGGAAAGGGCCTTGCTGGGGCCCCGGCAAGGGTCTTGCCGTGGCGCTCGTTGTCATCCCCGGCAAGGCTCTTGTCGGGGGCCTTGTGGTCCTCCTTGGCTGGGATCCCGCCAAGGGTCATCACCTTCTTAAGTGGGCATCTGGTCTTGAATGTCTTCACAAAATCTACATGCCACCACGGGGATGTCTCCCGAATCCTTGCCCCATGGGGGCAGTGGACTCAAGGGTGACCTCGCTCCGTAGGTGTGGGGCGAGCTGCCACAGCAAGGATCTTGCCGGGCTAGCTAAAGCTGCCCCTCGGCAAGGATCTTGCCGGGGGGGTCTGCTTTGTTCCCTTTGCTCTTTGTGGTCTTGGTCTTGGCGTCGTTCTGCTCCTCTTCAGCTTCAACCTTACCTTGGTTTACCTCCCTTGCCGTGCTTGGCGTGGCAGCGCCCGTGGCTCAGACTGCCCGTGCACAGTCATAGGGGTACAAAAAGTGTACCCCCCCCTTTTTGTACACCGACAAATTGGGTTGCCTCCCAACAAGCACTATCGTTTAACGCCCCTAGCTAGTCATAAAAACAAGAATAGATCTACGTATTATCATCTTTGGTATGCAATCCATATGTGGCTCTCATAATAGATTCATAAGGTAATTCAATTTTCTTTCTAGGAAAGTGTTCCATGCCTTTCCTTAACGGAAATTGGAATCTAATATTTCCTTCTTTCATGTCAATAATTGCACCGATCGTTCTAAGGAAAGGTCTACCAAGAATAATAGGACATGTAGGATTGCAATCTATATCAAGAACAATGAAATCTACGGGCATATAATTCCTATTTGCAACACTAAGAACATCATTAATCCTTCCCATAGGTTTCTTAATAGTGTAATCCGCGAGGTACAAATTTAAAGAACAATCATCAAATTCACGGAAACCTAACACATCACACAAAGTTTTTGGAATCATGGAAACACTAGCTTTAGTAAAGGCCTTATTTTGATCATAAGCATGAGGAGAATTTAACACGGATTGCAACAAGGAAATACAATCTATCAAAGAACAATTATCATAATTAAATTCCTTGGAATCCAAAATAGTGGGTTCATTACTATGTAAAGTTTTGACCTCTTCAATCCCACTTTTATTAATTTTTGCATCAAGATCTAAAAACTCCGAATCATTGGGATGCCTTTGAACTAAAGTTGACTCATCTCCAGTCCCATCTTTATCAAGATTCATATTGGAAAACAAAGATTTAATAGGAGACACATCAATCACTTTTAGATCTTCATCATTATTATCATGAAAATTAGGAGAAAACGCTTTCACAAAGCAATCCTTTTTAGCACGCATCCTAGCGGTTCTTTCTTTGCACTCATCAATGGAAATTCTCATGGCTTTGAGAGACTCATTGATATCATGCTTAGGTGGAATAGATCTAAGTTTCAAAGAATCAACATCAAGAGAAATTCTATCCACGTTCCTAGCCAACTCATCAATCTTAGGTAATTTTTCTTCAAGCAAAGCATTGAAATTCTTTTGCGAATTAATAAATTCTTTAACACTAGTCTTAAAATCAGAGGGAATCTTATTAAAATTTCAATAAGAGTTGCTGTAGGAATTACCATAATTATTAGAGGAATTACTAGGGAACGGCCTAGAATTGAAGTTTCCTCTATACGCGTTATTACCAAAGTTGTTCCTACCAACAAAATTCACATCCAAGGATTCACTATTATTCCCAATCAAAGCGGACAAAGGCACATCATTAGGATTAAAAGAAACACTCTTATAAGAAACAATTTCATAAGTTCATCCATCTTTCCACTCAAAACATTAATCTCTTCTATCGCATGAACCTTTTTACTAGTGGATCTTTCGGTATGCCATTGAGAATAATTAACCATAATATTATCTAGGAGTTTAGTAGCTTCTCCTAAAGCGATTTCCATAAAAGTGCCTCCCGTGGCCGAATCTAAAAGATTTCTAGAAGCAAAATTCAATCCGGCATAAATTTTTTGTATAATCATCCATAAATTCAAACCATGTGTAGGGCAATTACGTATCATTAATTTCATCCTCTCCCAATCTTGTGCAACATGCTCATGATCAAGTTGCTTAAAATTCATAATATCGTTTCTAAGAGAGATGATCTTAGCGGGAGGAAAATAATTAGAGATAAAAGCATCTTTGCACTTATTCCATGAATCAATACTATTTTTAGGCAAAGAAGAGAACCAAGTTTTAGCATAATCCCTAAGCGAAAACGGAAATAGCTTCAATTTAACAATATCATTATCCACAACTTTCTTCTTTTGCATATCGCACAAATCAACAAAGTTGTTTAGATGGGTTGTGGCATCTTCACTAGGAAGGCTAGGAAATTGATCTTTCATGACAAGATTCAACAAAGCAGCATTAATTTCACAAGATTCAGCGTTGGTAATAGGAGCAATCGGACTGCTAATAAAATTATTGTTGTTGGTATCGGAAAATTCACATAATTTAGTATTATCTTGAGCGATCGTGACAAACAATCAATCCAACACACAAGCACAGAAGAAGCAAGCGAAAAGAAGCGGACGGAAAAGGGCGAATAAAATAACAAAGGTGAAGTGGGGGAGAGGAAAACGAGAGGCAAATGGCAAATAATGTAATGCGAGGGAGAAGAGTTTGTGATGGGTACTTGGTATGTCTTGACTTGTGCTTAGTGTCGGTGTCAAAACCGGCGGATCTCGGGTAGGGGGTCCTGAACTGTGCGTCTAAGGCAGATGGTAACAGGAGGCGGGGGGCACAATGTTTACCCAGGTTCGGGCCCCCTCGATGGAGGTAATACCCTACTTCTTGCTTGATTGATCTTGATGATATGATTATTACAAGAGTTGATCTACCACGATATTGTAGAGGCTAAACCCTAGAAGCTAGCCTATGGTATGATTGTTGTTGTCCTATGGACTAAACCCTCTGGTTTATATAGACATCAGAGGGGGCTAGGGTTACACAGAGTCGGTTATAAGGGAGGAGATCTACATATTCGTATTGCCAAGGAGAGTCCCATCCGGACATGGGATGAAGTCTTCAATCTTGTATCTTCACAGTCCAACAGTTCGGCCAAAGGATATAGTCCGGTTGTCCGAGGACCCCCTAATCCATGACTCCCTCAGTAGACCCTGAACCAGGCTTCAATGACGATGAGTCCAGCGCGCAGATTATCTTCGGCATTGCAAGGCTTTCCTTCTCCGAATACTCCATAGAAGATTTTGAACACAAGGATAGTGTCTGGCTCTGCAAAACAAGTTCCACATACTACCGTAGAGAGAATAATATTTCCACAAATCTATTCTGCTGACGACTTTTCATAACGTGACATCATACCACAGCCTGATCATTATTCGAACCATTTTTCTCCATCAGCCTGCCACTGCACGTTTTCCGAGGCAATTTTATTGGCACGTCTTGTCGAAGCAGAGATCATGTCCCCCTTATTACGGGATTCTCATCAATACAGATGTGGGTAACCCAATCGTGCCCGTTGGTATGACTCCTCGATTTTAGGCAAGTCCCAAATGGCCACGAGGAGGATGCTTGATATTCACCCTATTTCTAAAGAGGCCAAGGCCTGTCCCTTTTCTTCTTGTACTTGATCGAATCCTTCCCCCGCCTCGAGTTTCAATACCCAAGGCTCAGGTCAGGCACTTCGGACCTTCAACCATGTCCAGATCCAACCTTCAAGGTCGATGGATGCCCTCCTCTGTCATAGAGGAAGACATCAAGAAGCTAAGAGAGGCTAGGTATTTGACCGGCGAAATCTCGCACAGGCTGCCTGCCCGAGGGCAGGTCATTCCCACTCCCGAACCCGGCGAGAGCGTTGTATTCATCTCTCACTTCCTCCGAGGGCTAGGCCTTGTCCTAGATCCCTTTGTTAGGGGGCTCATGTTCTATTACGGGCTGGATTTCCATGACCTAGCCCCGGATTCCATCCTTCACATCTCGTCGTTCATCGTCGTGGGTGAAGCCTTCCTCCGCATTACCCCACACTTCGGCTTATGGCTCAAGACCTTCAATGTGAACCCGAAGATGATTGAGGGGCGACATGCAGAGTGCGGAGGTGCCGTAATAAGCAAAGGCGCCGATGTTCCATGGCCAAAGGGTTCCTTCCCGGAGGTGTCCAGTTTATGGCAACGGGAGTGGTTTTATATCACAGCTCCCCGGGGTACCAAGTGGGTAGCCGCCCCTGCCTTTCGCTCGGGCCCCCGCCACAACTGACGTCATGGATCAACAAGGGGCTGGACTGGGGCCAGTAAATGATGTGCCGATATTGCGGAGTCGCATCCGAGATCTCCTCGAGAGAGATGTCAGCCTGGTAACGGTAATGAAAGTCATGCTAGTTCGTCGAGTCCCACCTTGCAAACATCGACCCCTCCGTATGTGGGAGTTCAACCCGGAAGGATCGCGAGCTATTCAGCACTTCCTCGGCATGACGCTCGAAGAGATGTACAAATTGTTCTTCGGACCAGAAATAAGGTGTCCGGACACCACTGAGGATGCGGGTCTGAGCTGCAATCGTCCAGATACCCAAGTAAGTAGTCCCGTGGCCGAACACGTTGTTTTTTAATTTATCACAACATCATCCTGAAAAGTCGCCTTTTGACCAGGACTGGATAAAAGAGGAGAAGATGATCAGGTGTCTGGCCCCCCTTCCCGAGGGCTCACCGGATCCTGTACTAGCCAGGATGCTTGAGCTTGCGCCTTATCAAGCGCCATCAGGGGAAATTAAAGGGAGGAACAAAGAGGCCGAGAGCGAGCCTCACTTACAATTCATCCAGACCGGGGGAATCAGTGCCTCCTCGAAGAAGGATAACCGGGGGGAAGAATCTAAAATTCCCTCTCCCCAGGGAAGGAAGAGGACCGCCTCTGAAGACTTGGAAGTAATGGTCTCCAAGCGAGGGAAGAATCTTTTGTCGGAGGGTCCTACCCTGGAGGGTACCCTTGCCGCACAGTGCCCGCAAGGGGATCAACCCTCCACCGAGCTGTAAGTAAACAAAGAGTACTTAATTAATAGTAAAAATATCCTGCTTTACTTCTGAGGACAATAACCGAAGCATATGTCTTGTAGTTCGGATCGTAGCCCTTCTCGACAGAGTTCGTCTTCGGGGGATCTTCTTCCGGAGATGATGGAGAGCGAAACACTTCCCCATGCCACCCCGCGTGATGAGGCGGGCGACCCTGAGGTGTCGTCACGGAGGGTTTCTCCTAATCCGCCAAGGCCAGAGGGTAATCCTTCGGCCACCCGAAGTCCAGAGTATTTGGCTCCTAAGGAGAGCAACAGAAAGAGTCCGGAACCGTCCGGTGTGCGATCAGACGCACTGAAGGATCTTCTGGAGCAAGCGGCTATCTCAGAAGCGCATCGTACACTAATGGGTACGGTGGTTGAGAGGATTTCATCCGCTGAAAGCGGGTTGCATGAAGCTTTTATGAGTCTGATGAAAGGCTTTGAGGTACGTGAAATAGTGTATGTTTTTTACGGTACCGCACACGTTAGGTGTGCCCTATGCAGATAGTAGCCCCTGAGACTCTGGTTGTTGTCGAAAATGGCGGCAAACAGAGGATCATAGTCCCAGGTAATAATCATGTCGCCTTCATGTGCAGGTGGCTGAAGCTCCGGTGGCTAGCTAGACTGGTGAGTTTGCCGAGCTGAAGTAGCAACTTGATGCGGCAGATGCCAACATCGTGCTTGTCAACAAGCGGCTCGACGAGGCACAGGGTATGTGATTTCTTCGGTGATCAACACATAGTAAGAGGAGCATGATGCTAGTATCTTTAATATGTTGTGACTACAGATGGGGCTGCCGCCGTGGAGACCCTTCGGGCGGAACTTGCCCGAGCCAAGGAGCAAGCCAGGAAGAGTGATGCGGCCACCCTAAAGGCGGTCGAAGGGCTGAGAGTCAAACAGGCTGGAGAAGGCCATGGTAGCGGCCAAGGATGCTCTCTCTAAAATTAGAGCGGCGAAGGAGGAGCTATGTCAAGCTGGGGATATCGCGGCTGGGAAGCCCTTTTGGTTGCGGATGATGTTCGGAGATCCTAAGTATGCCCCTCTTGATCAACTATGGAGTTCTGCAGACGCATACGTGGATTTGGCAGCAAGTGGTGCTGATGCGGCCGAGTATTTCAAAGAACAAAAGATCATGAAGTGGAAAAGCTGTTCTGGTCACAGTTCCATGTTCCAGTGCGTCCGCTACTATTGAATGAGCGAATGGCCGAGTGGTCCGAGCTCCATAGGTTGTCTGAGTTTGCCATGAGGTCTATTGTGGATCATCTGTGGCTGGAAGGGCCAAGACCGAATAGTTATTTAGTTTAGTGCAACAGTTCCTTGGTGCTGTGTCGCGCATCGACGCTATGAAGAGGTTGGCGTGCATAGAGGGTGCGCGGATGGCTCTTGCCCATGTCAAGACATACTGGGCAGAGATGGAGGCCACCGCTATTGCAACCCGGTGTTCGACCGTGGGCCGAGTATCTACCGAGCACTACTTTGAAGAAGTCCTTGAAGGCGCTTGTTTAATAGAGGCTCAGTGCTCGAAGAATATTATGTTCTAGTGACATGTATTCCCATTGTAAGAACAATGTTTATTAAATTATAAAGTCTGTGTTTATACTTTTTCCTGAAAGTATTATGATGCCTCATGTGCGGCCGTTTATGTATATATGTATATAACCTGAAAGTTTGCAGTCGTCGGCTTCAGCCCCCACGCATATAATGCAGGGGTGTTCGCAAAAAACGCGTATTCACACTTGATCCAACGTCTTGGTCCATTAAGGAGGTGATAGCGCAACGAACGAGGCAATCAGACTATATTGCTTTAACACTTTCACTTAGCCATAAGAGTTTGATGGTGGGACTACTATATAGCCCCTGGTACCTCCGCGCTCGTCCGAATACGGGGCGCGGACGGTCATGACCGGGAAACGGCCCTTCGTTAATGCGGAGGAATCCCGAAGATCCTGCTAAGTCATCGAGTGGTTGACCAGTCTCGCACTTTATCATGACAGTCAGTTTTCGGCTTTCTCTACTGAGGTGCTCATCCGGATGAACCAGGGCACAATCGCAGTAGTTCTCCCGGTGCCACCTTAGCTGTTAGAGCGGAACGTAAGGTAGCAAAACACAGGAGCCAGGAAAACCCAACATTTGACCAAAGACATGATTCGGAGCTGATGCATATAAGGCCAAACTCGCGACGCCGAACACTCCCTAAGGTATTCGGTCTTTATAACATATGCCGGGCTGAGCAATGCCCTTGATAATGAACCCCAAGTGTCCAGGTGGTATGTGCAATGTTCTAACGTGGCGAAATGCCAATAACGTCAGCATCCTTCTCGGTTGTACTGAGTATCCGGAGGATGTGAACAACAAGAGATAGTAGAAAAGGTTTACACAGGGTCTTAATCTAAAAAGAAACCTTTGAGCGGGTCCCTGCTGCACGTTTGCGCCTGTGTCTCCGTTGCGCCGTATCCTGGAAGGGTGTAGCACGATTATCATCTGTAAAAGAGAATAACTTAGGTGAAAGTTGTCATGCAAAAAATTGGTTATTCCCAATAAACCATTAAAATTCAAGGTAAGTAAAGTTGAGCCGAACTAGCCCTGTTTACACGCGGGAAGCCCCTGGTACCGTCTATGGGGGTATAACCATCAAACCAATCTCGGGTTTATCTAAAGGGCACTAGTCCCTCCAGTTCTTCAGATGAAGGCAGCAGGAGCACCCCTAGTAACTTGCCAAAAGCTGCCACCAGACAAAGGAAGAAAAGAACCTCAGAATCAGAGGATGAGGACTATGTGGGAGAAGAAGAAGCCACTTCGAAGAAAGTTGTGCTCAAGAAGTAATATGGCTCAGCTCAGAGCATAAAGCTAGGATTGAAAACTAAAAGGCCAGCAGGTAGGCAGCCTATGCGAAAGGCCAGAGCCTCAACTCAGATTCCTGAAAAGCCTAGGAAGGCTGCACCTGAAGGAACTATAAAGTTCACCATGGAATCTGAAGAAGAAGAAATTGGCCAAGACAAGAAAAAGAAGAGAGTCAGATCTACCACTGCCAGAGTCATTGGAAAACCTTCTATGAGGAGAGATTCTTCTGGAGAAGAAGATGAAGAGGAAGAAGAGGTTGCTGCTCCAGCACCTAAGATGCCAAAGCTGATGGGTGATGCTATAAGATCAGGGGCTACTGCATCCAAGCCCAAGGAAGCACCCAAGGCTGCATCAAAGGCCAAGTCAGCTCCAAAGAGGAATACAAGGAGCATACCAGCTGCTGAAAAGAACAAGGCCCCAGTGCCTGACACTGCAGAAGAAGAGGAAGGCCAAGTTCTCAGGAAGCTAAAGCCCAAGATCCCAGACCACAATGATGCTCATCCTGTGGCTGAGGACATGAAGATCAGAAGAGACTCAGGGCTGAGAAAGTGGAGAGAAGCAGATCCATATGCTACCAGAAGAAGAACTGCTGTTGAATACAGGTTCCACACAAAGGAACAGCAGGACTTCTATGAGACAGTGTTGCTTGATAAGAAGCCCATTGTTTGTGACATGAGATGGGTAGATTGGCAGTACATCAAGGACAATGAAGAGCACTATCCTGGAGTGCAAGATAGCTTCAAGGCTTGTGGAGTAGCAGACTTTGTTGGGCAGAAGCTCACAAAGTGGAATGAAGAGTTGATCATGCAGTTCTACTCCACAGCACACTTCTGTCCAGATGGAAGGATTGTGTGGATGTCAGAAGGAACAAGGTATCAATCAATAGTTGCTGAGTGGGCACAGCTCATCAATGCCCCAGAGGAGCATGAGGATGACTTAGACATATATGCCAAGAAGAAGATGGACCACAACTCTATGTCCAACATGTACAAGGAGATTCGAAACAAGGCACTTGATACTTTCAAGTTTGGGTCAGTACATTATATTCTGTCAGGGTTGCCAACTATCAATTGGATTCTGAGGCATACTCTGTTGCCCAAGTCAGGTGATCACAAGATGATCAGAGGCCATGCAATCAACTTGCTTCATATCTTTGATGTGCCACAAAAATTCAAAGTCATGAGCCTCATGGTAGAAACAATCAAGAGAACTGCAGCAGATCAGAAGAGGAGCTATGGTTATGCCCCTCAGATCCAAGAGCTGATTAGCTCTAAGATGGGCACAGGCATATACCTATTGGACAAGGAACATTTGCCTATTCATCCAGATTTTGAAGATAATGAAGTTGTGATGAACAAGGATGATCCATCATCAGTTCATGCTCAAGCACAGAAGGAGAAGGCAAGGAAGGAGAAAGCTGCCAAGATGCCAACTCAAGAGGAGGCATCTGAGTACTTCTTGAAAACCAAGCAAGAGCATCTTAGTTACTTGATTGCATCCACACTGAGGATTGAGAAAGGACTGGCCACCCTCACTCAGAATCAGGAGAGCTTAGAGAGGATCATAGAACAAAAGTTCTATGACATGGATGTCAAAGTAACAGAGATTCAGTCTGTAGTGGAGCAACTTCAAGATGATATGCAGGAGAGGAAAGGGAAGTCTACAACTGACTGCAGTGCCAGTTCCTAACACCAGATCCACCACCTTAGCTCCAGCCACAGCACCAGCCCAACCAGCTCCAGCGTCTACTTCAGCTCCAGCTCCAACCACGTCTACAGAAGCCTTCGTCCTTGGAGTGATCCAGACTACACCACCACCAGAAGATCAAGCCTGAGTGTCGATCTAGCACTATGCATTTTCTAGGAACTTTTTGGTAACTTGTTGCCAAAGGGGGAGAAAAATGTATAGATCATAAGCTTCGAGAGAGAGAGAGTTGCTTTTAAGTCTCTCTTGCTTTATTTGGTGGTTTTTCAAACTTTGTTTGCTTTTGGTTGAGATACTTTGATATGCTTGTGAGACATTGATGATCTTCTGTTTGATCATAAGCTACACTTCTGCATGCTTGATATTATCCTATCTATCTTATGTGATCATTCATTTTTCTTGGTGATGAGTGCATGTATTTAATTCTTATCATTTTGAGCGCTCCACCAAGATGTATGTGACATGGAAGAGTAACCCATGATTCTAACTCCTTGTGCATTTGCAGTCCAAAGCAAATTTTAAACATGCACAAATTTAGGGGGAACTCTTACTTATCACATACTTCTCAAAGTGACGATACATTTCATTCTTATTATCATTTGTCGAAGCTTTGATCTATATGTTGTCATCAATTACCAAAAAGGGGGAGATTGAAAGTGCAACTATCCCTAGGTGGTTTTGGTAATTCATAACAACATATAGCTCATTGAGCTAATGCTATTCCAAGATGATTATTTCAGGAAAGCTCAATGATTGGCATGGCATGGATGGTGAAAGTGGAACCCTCAAAATGCTAAGGACAAAGGATTGGCTCAAGCTCAAAAGCTCAAGACTCTTCATTTTATATTTTAGTGATCCAAGATCACATTGAGTCTTTAGGAAAAGCCAATACTATCAAGGAGGGATGAGGTGTTGCTTAATGAGCCTCTTGCTTCATGTGCTTAGTGATATGCTCCAAAACCCTCAACTACTTTCCCATATCCACATATGACCTAAACCCTAAGCCAAACTCGGGCCTACCGATTCTTCCTATCCGGCGCCACCGAGTTTCACTTGTCATAAGCCACTGCCAAACCCTAGAAAATCGGTTCTACCGATAGGGATCTCGGTCTCACCGAGATGGGATTGCAATTTCTCTGTTTCCTTTTCATAACTTTTCGGTCTCACCAAGAGAGCGGATCGGTCCCACCGAGATTGCAATGTAAACTCACTGTTTCCTTTTCGTAACATTTCGGTCTCACCGAGAAGAGCGAATCGGTCCCACCAAGTTTGCCTGACTAACCCTCTGCTTAGCTTATTACCAAATCGGTCTCACCGAGTTTGTGTAATCGGTCTCACCGAGATTACGTTATGCCCTAACCCTAACCATATTGGTCCTACCGAGTTGCATGTCAGTCCCACCGAAAATCACTAACGGTCACTAGGTTTACATTTTCGGTCCGACCGAGTTTGTCGCGACACCGAACACTCCCCAAGGTATTCAGTCTTTATAACATATGCCGGGTTGAACAATGCCCTTAGTAATAAACCCCGAATGTCCAGGTACGTGCAATATTCTGACGTGGTGAAATGCCAATAACGTCAACATCCTTCTCGGTTGTAGTGAGTATCCGGAGGATGTGAACAACAAGAGACAGTAAAAAAGGTTTACACAGGGTCTTAATCTAAAAAGAAACCTTTGATCGGGTCCCTGCTGCACGTATGTGCCTGTGTCTCCGTTGTGCCGTGTCCTGGATGGGTGTAGCACGATTGTTATCTGTAAAAGAGAAGAACTTAGGTGAAAGTTGTCGTGCCAAAAAATTGGTTATTTTCAATAAACCATTAAAATTCAAGATAATTCAAGTTGAGCCGAACTAGCCCTGATTACACGCGGGAAGCCCCTGGTGCCGTCTATGAGGGTTTAACCATCAAACCAATCTCAGGTTTATCTAGCGATGCACCGGACTCGTCTAACCGTGTCCGTGGTCTTGACCACCTGTCATTTATTCTGATTGGTGAGGCCGTCTAGTGCTCGGCTGTTAAAGCCGCCGCACGTTCTTCCGCGCGTAGATAACACTCAATATTTCCACTAACTGTGATGATGCCACGTGGACCGGGTAGTTTAAGCTTGAGAGAAGCATAATGCGGTACTGCATTAAAATGAGCGAAAGCCGCTCTTCTGAGTAGTGCTTGATAGCCACTTCGGAATGGAGCGATATCGAAGGTTAACTTTTCGCTTCGAAAGTTGTCGGGAGAACCGAATACAACCTCTAGTATTAGCGAGCTCGTGCAGCGGGCCTCTGGGCCTGGTATTACTCCCTCAAAGGTAGTATTTCTGTGGCTGAATTTTGTCGGGTCTATCCCCATTTTGCAGACTGTGTCCTGATATATCAGATTAAGACTACTGTCGTCGTCCATAAGGACTCGTGTGAGATGGTATCCATTTATTATTGGGTCTAACATCAAGGCGGCCAATCCTTTGTGCCGGATGTGTCAGTGTTCTGGGAACGGGGGTCCCCAGACTTGCCTGCCTGCGGCCTGCGGCGTGGCTCAAAGGGGGGCCAGCACGACCCATCTTCATCAACACAGACCCAAGACCCTCGCGAGGGGCCAAGCCTCGTGGGGGGACGACACGGAGCTTCCTCAGGTACGGCCTAATTAGGCTGGCTCGCGAGGAGGCGGAGAGATCAAGGCGGGGTACCTCACGAGGTGCCCATGACGCAAGCCATGACGACCAAGGGCGCCAGGCGGGCGCCAGCCCGCGCAGTGTCCTCCTTTCCTCTTTGGTGCAAAGGGAGCAAGCGCGGGCGAGAGCATCAAGCAAAGGCACCCGTTTCGGTGCAACAAGACCAAGACCAGCCCAATGGCAGGGAAGAAGTCCTTGTGGAGCCCAGCCAGCGTCACCACCAGAGCCTTTGGTAGGCGAGGACCAACTTTAGTCAGGATAAGTGTACCAGATGTTCCCCTTCAAAATGGCCAATTGTTGGCGCCCTTCCCGCTCAATATTTGGGAAGAGGCCCAGGGCCTCTGCCTATAAATAGGACTAGCCACCCCCAGGGTAGAGGGGGCACACACGGACAGATCGGAATCGCAATCAGAGAGGAGCTAGAATAGAGAGAGAGAGAGAGAAGGGTGATTGAACTCCTCCTAGCAGTTCATCGCCCCGGCCAAGGACAGACCCTCGCGAGGCTGTTCTTCCTTGTATTGCTCATCATCATCAGCACAAGAGGCAATCCACCACACCACACTGGAGTAGGGTATTACACCACATCGGTGGCCCGAACCAGTATAAACCCTGTGTCTCTTGTGCTGTTCTTTCCGTAGCTTAGATCTTTGCGAGGCGGAGGGGTGCAGGTAGGTAGAAGGCGTAATCTCGGCGCACACCCCAGAGTTCGAACCTCAAGGGTCTGCCGGAACCCGAAATCCGACATTTGGCGCGCCAGG
>NW_024119485.1:0-10052 GCF_003073215.2 Triticum urartu
GAATGCTGAAAGATGTCTGCGGTGGTGAACTCCATTATCGGCGCCCAATCGGATTTGATTAGCAGGGGCGTGGGGGGTTCGGAGTCCGGGGTGGAGTCCGGATCCTCGGAGTCATGGATAGTGCAGAGTGCGGGGCTGGCGTTCGGCTCGATCGCCTCTGAGATCGCAGCCCCTGAGACAGCGTCCAACCGCTGATCCTCGATCGGCACAGTGGGCTCCGAATCAATGGTCGAAACTGATGCGTATGCGGCCTCCAAGGCGCTGTTCGGTGGCAGAGCTATATCATGCCCATCGAGACAGTGCAACACGCTTGGCTGTGGCTCGAATCCGTCGAAGATCAAGTCTCCGTGGATGTCGGCCGTGTAGTTTAAACTTCCAAACCTGACCTGATGTCCAGGGGCGTAGCTTTCGATCTGCTCCAGGTGGCCGAGCGAATCGGCCCGCAGAGCGAAGCCGCCGAAGACGAAGATCTGTCCGGGGAGAAAAGTCTCACCTTGGACCGTATCGTTATTGATGATCAGAGGAGCCATCGGACCTAAAGGCGACGACACAGAGGAACTCTCAATGAAAGCACCAATGTCGGTGTCAAAACCGGCGGATCTCGGGTAGGGGGTCGGGCCCTCTTGATGGAGGTAAAACCCTACGTCCTGCTTGATTAATATTGATGATATGGGTAGTACAAGAGTAGATCTACCACGAGATCAAGGAGGCTAAACCCTAGAAGCTAGCCTATGGTATGATTGTTGTGTATGGAGTTGATTGCCTACGGACTACAACCCTCCGATTTATATAGACACCGGATAGGGTTAGGGTTACATGGAGTCGGTTACAATGGTAGGAGATCTTGAATATCTGCATCGCCAAGCTTGCCTTCCATGCCAAGGAAAGTCCCATCCGGACACGGGACGAAGTCTTCAATCTTGTATCTTCATAGTCCAGGAGTCCGGCTAAAGGTATAGTCCGGCTACCCGAACACCCCCTAATCCAGGACTCCCTCAGCGTCCTCTACTCCGACGTCTATGGTTCAGTAAGGCATTTCTCCCATCTGTTCTTACCCTTTCTGTCCTTTGCTGTCGTGGAGTCGTGGTTTGCGACTGGATACACTAACAACCGCAACTAATCTCTCCCAGGTAGGCTGCCATGGTTGCCTACAGCTTACCCGACAACTCACCAAGACTCATCTCCCCCATGAAGGTGATTGTTATCTTATCCCCAACAATCAATTCCCTGTAATTTAAAAACATGGTGGCTTCTATAATTCCATCGGTATTTGGTGCCCCAACTTCTGCAATATTCCACTTGTTCCATGGATGGACCAATTAGGTACTAGATTGGAGCATGTCTGTCCCTTACAATTCAATTGGTCCATGAGTAGTGGTACTGTTGTACTTATGTCATGGCTAGTGATCCTCCTTTTTTTCAGGAAACCAGTCTTAGTTGTGCATACCACAATTGTGTTTGCACGTATGGTATACATATGTACTTCTCTAGATGTCAGAGTGCCAAATTATACTGCAGAACAAACAGTATTTTTGGAGTTTTTAGATAATACCATGGTATTTTCAGAAACCACTGTTTTAAATACTTTGATGTGTTTGGTGCCCGTAAAAAATGAAGTTTTATAAACCATAGTATTACTGAAACCGTGGTTTTTCTATAGTATTTGAAAAAGAGGTGCCGACCTCTTTTTTCTAAACAGAAAAACATGAGCATCTCATTGCTGCTCTCGTGCTATTTTTTCTCACATGTCCATCTTCTACCAGCCGCCCTGTCAACGGCGATTCCCCATCTTTTCTGTTGCCTGTATGTTTTCGACTGTGGTACAAATACATAAATTTCGAGTGGGGTAAACCGATAAAGTATGCAGATTTATCAGGTACGATTGATTGCTTCCGCAACTTTCCAGGTCGGCGATAGCTAATCGTATGGCACTGCTGGGTTTCCGACCCCTTGACCAGTGCATTGTGTACACATCCTTCATACAAGTGCAGGAGGTAGAAGAGGATGTGTTGACATGGCGATGCTGTAGGCGATTGGCAGCTGTTAGCACATGCTGATTAATCCGCTCATGTAGCTGATCAGCTCGTTAAGTGTAGTTGAGTTAGGTTTAGCTGTTATCTGTGGGTATTTATCGGTCAAAACTATGGCAAGACAGTGCCGACCAAACACTGTGACAATATTGCCAAAACTATGAAAAATGACGGTTTTGAGAAACCGAGGTATTCATTGCCTGCGCATTGGAATACCTAAGTTTTTGAATACTATGGTTTTTAAAAAGCTATGCTACCAAACTAGGCCATTCTTATATCAGAAGGATGCATCACCATGAAAATGCTTTGTGTGATGCCGCACTACATCTCTTATTCTCCACTAGTATGTGAATTTTAAGCTGCTACTTAGTGAACTATGGTCTTGCAGGTTTACAGAAAATATCAAAGATTCAAAGATACAAAGCGCCTAGTCCCCTTTGAACCTCTGCGGCTCTTCCTAGCGCATATCCCCTGCATTGTTTCCCTATTGTCTTGTGCCATCCCCAGTTCTAGGCGTCCATCATCAATGATCTACCCTCACTGGATAAGAATTTCGATTAGTAATCAACAGTGAAGGGGCAGGGGTGGTGTCTCCTCAATGGGCCAAAAAATCGAAGGTATGATGGCAGCTCCCTGACGCACGGTGGCAGTGCAGTGACTCTCAGATGCACAAGGGCGTCATGATGACTCCTAAACGTACAGAGGTTGTGCGGCCACCGCATATGCACAATGGCTGTGTAGCGACTCCCAGATGCACATCAGCAGAATGGCGGCTCTATAGTGATGGTACGTATTGTAGCATGGCCGATTAGCCATTTGCCTCATCCCATCCAATCCAATCCAATCCCATAGCTTAGTCACGTAAGTTGATTTTCTTTTCATAGTTCTAATTTCACATTGATTCATCTCTGATTACTGGTTGGCGCTTATTGTAGTTTTTTTGCGGATCTATGGGCTCATGTTTCTTGTATTTGTATTGATTAAATTTCCTTAGATGAGCTTTGCCTTATTCCTACGGTATAATGCAAGATACAGTAGCTAGAAGTTAAACGGATATTTCTAGGTGTAGTTGCAGCTATTTGTTTTGTCATATTACTAGGTGTAGTTGCGGCTATTTGTTTCATACTACTATAGTTGTTCTGCGAGGGAGGAAAACTTGGATGCCTATACATGTATGAAACTGCCTACACAATGTTCGACTTTGCGGCATTTTTTTTGTTGAAATTCAACTAATTACTATTGAAAAATACCTTGCCAATTTGGACAGTAATCTTTTACTTGAAATACCAAACCATTTCCCCTAACAAAGTTTATTTGTTAATTAAATGTATTGGCAATACCAACGTCCGTCAATTTCTCCGTATTTCAAGTTATCTTAGAGAGTTCATATTCAGAGATGAACCATTTGGTTAGATCACTGTATCACTGGCAGCCGATCTACTGTGTGATTTGTAAGTGCATAACTTAAATTAAACTTCTCCGGCCTACCCAAGGTATTGGCTTATGGAGATGACAATCTGTCTATGGAGTAAATTTAATTTCAGTTGCGCATACATTTGAAATATTGGTGTTTGGTGATCTAAATTACCAATATATATTGCAGAATCTCGGGTTATAGAAACTGGATTGTTCCAGGCAGTGGCGACGCTACATAATGACTGCAATGTCAAATGACAACACAAGGTACAAGTTTGTCACTTGTGTTGCACTACATTTTAAGTTTAGTTTATGTACATATATTCTAAATTTACAGCTGTGACATCAGAACTTATGACACCTAGCGCCTCCAGTGGTTCCAAATCAATACTCTAGGCACTAAAAACTACTCCCTCTGATCCGAAAGAAGTGTCACAGTTTTGCACTATGGCTAGTTCAACCTTAGTTCAAAACCGAGACACTTTTTATGGATCGGAGAGAGTAGAAGACTACTGTGCCATGTTGGAATTGCTATGAAGTAGAAAATTTTAATTATAGTTCTATATTGCATCAATTCTTCACCAGTTCAAAGGGAAATTTGATTATTAGTAACACTCATGAATATTTTTCCTATCTATCATAGGCCTCTCTTTTTCCCCACCTAATTTGTATTAACTCTAACTAAATATAAGACCTTTTTTGCAGACGTCTTATATTTAGTTCCAGAGGTAGTACAAAATAGCACTTCTCTTGCATGTGAAAAGAGCCATAATGCTTCTGTGAGACAAGACTGTTGTGGCTAGATTAGGTAAAACAATTTATGAAATACTGTATGCGTGCCTTACATTGCCTCGCTTCCTATAAAATAGTCAGCAAGGGGAAACTAAATTATGGAATGATCTTAGTTAGTTAAGTAAGGTACAATGTCTTTTCAGCTATAGATGTGATACTTGCCAAATCACCAGTCTAGGTTTCTGGTTGGAACATATCACACCATCTACACTCATGCTATTGCCAACCAGTCACATAAGTTTATTTGATATCATTAGATATGAATTGTAGATTTTAAATAATGATGACTGAAATATGTCCTGCTCTATGAAATGATACCTAATTATGGTTGTTATTTGTATGTTTTCAAACAATCTGCGGTTACCAAACTAATGAACTGTAGTTTTGCTTTAGTAGAGGTACATGCAGTGTGAGTAGATGCTACATTAGCAAAATCTGCAAATGTAGTTCATTTGTTGCTCTATATTTTGCTAATCTTTTAACCTACTGATCTCATTTCTTTATTGTTGTAGATTGCTAACATAAGTTGATGATCCATAGCTCAGATGTTGATTGCATGGTCAAATGTTGGTAGCAAGGTAATGGGGCTGCTACTAGATAGTCTTATCTTATGTTTTAGGATGTCGTTTCCAATGTCCATGTTTTAGGCGTTGATTGAAACGTCCATAACTTGGCTACTAGTATTACATCTTGTAATCTTTGGATCATGTTCCAGTATCACATCTTGTATACATTGAACCATGCTCTTTGTAATACAACATAGTAAATTTAATATATGAGACCGATCCTTTTTTTATATTGTGTCTCCTATGTACTATCACCATTGGTCGTATCATTATGGCTGGCAATATATAAAACAACATTACTTGATGTGATATGTGGGACTGCAACACATATGATTTGTTGTTGGGCTATAACCCTATACGTTGCCAAATTGCGACACTTCTTCACACTATTTACTAACGCATGAATATACGTTGTTGTAGACACTTCCAACGTCGCCAAAGGCAACTCATATTAATCCGTTGGTGTAGACCTTAGCAACACATATATGGACATACGGCAATGCATTGATGCGTTGCTGAAGGAGGGTTCCTGTTGTAGTGTGTTTGATGGCAGTGTCGTCTGCAGATTCTTCATGCTTACGAATGTTAATTCGTATCATGATGGGGTTCTTGCAAATTATTCCCATGAAAATATCGTTGATATCAGGAAGACGTGGTTGTACTCAATCGCTTCTTCTAACCTGTTTGAGATAGACTTCCAAGCTCTGTTTGGCTACTACACATGTAAGTATTGGAACTTGGACTGCTTAGCTTCACTTCATCTTTTATTCTACCTGAACTTCATATTTTCTTTGAACTTGGAGTTTTGCTTGAGATCTGGCTGGGCTACTGGTTTCAGATGGAGAGGAGCATTTTCTTGTACATGAACTTCATTTATATCTTTTTTATTTTGCTTGTGTGTTTTGTTTTAGTAATTTCTTTCCTTCCATTGCTTACTTCGACATGAGCATTTTTTTCTACTTGAACATCAGAGATGATGCCTTTCTATGGTTTTTTTAGCTGTAGTTGAATGTTTTCCAGTTCATCGGTTTATCTTAAACTATGCCTTTTGGTTGTGCCTGAACTTCATTTAGTTCTTTAATGCAAGTAATTTTTTTAGGTCAGCTTGAGTAGTAACCATGTCATCTTTATTAGTTGGACAACACATTGCGTTGTTCCGGAACTTCAGTTATATTTAATGGTGATGTTTTCTCTTCCTTTTCTTTTGACAGTGGATCCGTTGGACTTGACCGATTACCACTACTCATTCCTCGGGTCACAGGAATACCAGCCTAGGGAGGAATCGATGAGTACAGCTCCGATAGAAGATGATAGACCTCGAACCCTTATTCCTTCCAAGTTGGGGAAGCAGGCTGGTGGTATTCGTGGTGGTCCAAAAACCCCTTGCTCTAGGAAGGTTAGTGTAGTCGAAGCAGCCGAAGCAGAAGTGATTTCGTCTGATGATGATTTTGAGAAGATTGCTTACCCGAAGAATGGTAAATCTGCTGCTGGTATTGTTGCTGGGAGAGGTGGGAAGAATGCTGTCATCACCAGGAGGAAACCGGCAGTTGAGTCTGGCAACATTACTTTCTCCAAGAGAGCATCAAGATTTCCTTTGAAGTGGCGTTCTCCTGTCGCTCCCCTAAAAAAATACAGTTACCCTCATCTATCCGAGGCCCAGAAGTTGAAACAATATGTGCTTAGTGAAGAGGGTCTGGAGAAGTATTCAGAGTGAGTTTTCTTCTCCTTAACTTTGTTGCTGCCAGAGATGCTACTCTGTGTCTGAACTTCTGTTGCTGTAGTATGTGGACTTCTGTTCATTTTCTCCCTTGCCGTGGAGTTATAGTGTCTGAACTTCTGTTGTTATATTGTCTGAACTACCATTGTTGTAGTATCTGAACTTCTGTTTTATGTCTCCTCTTGCCTTCTGAGTTATAGTATCTGAACTTCTATTTGTTGTTGTATCTGAACTTCTAATATTTTTTCAGAATACAGCGGCAGTTTCATCGTCTCTTGCTGTCGCTGCTCCATTGATTGGCCATCACCCTGCTTGCATTGGTTGGCTTCAGCGGTGGCATTAAGCATTTCGGCTGCATAATAATGAAGGTCATCTTCAATTTCAACGTCCTCTTCAGCCATCCTTTCGTCAACATCTGCTTGATTTGCTGAATGTATTGCATCAAGCTCTTCCACGAGCCTCTTGAGAACATAGTAGGCTCTGTCATATTGCTGGTCACATCTCATCGCTTTCTTGTTAACCATCAAATTTAGCTGCAGCAAGATGTCTTGCTTCGATAGCCTTGAGCTGCCATCCGATGCGGTTGTGTTGTAGTCCCTTGTATCAAAGGTTGGTTGTAATTTTATAGTCTTTGTGTACCGTTTTGAGGATATACTTGTTTGGAAATTTGTCAGGCTTCAGGCAGTCCAGTATGTTCATGATGTGAAGGCAGAACATGCCTGCATTTTTGTGTTGAATGCAGAATACATAGTTTGTGAGCCAGCAATGAGTTTCATATATTTTGATATGATACTACTAGTTTAGCTATTTAATGAGTTTGTTTTTCCGCTCACCTGTGTGTGTGTCCAGAGCTTGCATTCACACTCATGTATTTCATTCTCTGGGTCAGCTACAACCTGGAATTCATGCTTTGACCAGGAAAATCTTTCTTCATCATCATGGCCAGGCTTGTTGTGGTAGTACACAAGGTACTTAGTGTGCTCTGCTGTACGCTTTGCGCGAAATAGCGTGGCTTTTCTCATCCCATTCCTCATCTCGGTGTACACGGCTCTCGTGTACTTGATAGACATGTCTTCCTCGTAGCCATAGGTTGTTTTTGTGACAGGATTGGTCTGCACATGTCAAAAAGTAAGATATTAGTCGAAGCAGAGTTATGGGTTTAAATTCAAAGTGCACATGTTGAAGGAAAATAGAACATGATGGGGGTGTTTTTTTGTCATCATACCATGCTGGTCATTGTTTGCTCGTTCTCCTTCTGCATCCGAGTTTGTATGCAAGCATTGACCCGCCTAGCAAACTTGTGTAGGTTCTGGGTCTCCTTGACAAACCCTTTCTTGAGCACGTGGTCCATGCTCTCGCTTCGTTGTGTGGAAGTCATTCTAGCACAAAAAATGTTCTTGTAATATGCTGAAATCCACATCTTCCTATCACTCCACAGCTGCATCATCATCTGGTCATTCTCCAGGTTGTACTTGTGTACGAGTTTAGCCCAGGCATCTTCAAACTCCGTTGGCATCAGCGGCCAGTTTAATATAGCTGTGAACTCCTCTTTGAATGTTTTATACTTCTTGTACAACAACGCGAGGTATTCCATGTACTTCTTCATGATGTGCCAACAGCATAGCTTGTGGACAGTGTTTAAAAATGATTGTGGTATAGCTTTCGCCATCGATGGTCACTAGTCTGCATGAATTAAAAAAATGAAACTTGATTATTTTTTGCACTGATGGTGAACTTATGTTGTACAAGTACTTTAACTTCACATCTAGCAGTATGGCTATCTAACAATGTCACATGTATTTTTTCTTACAGTAGTGTTGCTGAACTTCTGTGGTACCAGTGCATGAACTTCACAGGTAGCAGTAGGACTAACTAGTAGTGTCACACTCAAAATTTTTCTTAAAACGGTGTTGTTGAACTTCTGTGGTACCAGTGCTTGAACTTCACATAAATAACTATATTTTTCTGAACATGTTACATATATTTTTCTTACAACTTTTTGTCCTTGAACTTCTGTGATTCCTATATTTGAACTTCACATTCATAACTATTTTTTTCTAAACATGTGACAGCTAATTTTGCTTTCTTGTACTGTTAGTTGGACTTCTGTGCTAATAGTGGTTGAACTGCTTGCTTTAGATTATTTTTCAGATAAAACCAATGTACTCAATACAGACCCATAGGCTGAAAAAGATAATGAAACTTGAAGAGATTTTTTTGAACTCACCTATTAGAATCCAAGTTGGGTGCTTTTTGTTCATGCACCGTACAAATGTATCGAACAGCCACTTGAATGAGTTTGCATCTTCGTCTCTGATAAGGGCAACAGCAAATATCGTTGACTGCAAGTGATGGTTTGTTCCAACAAACACTCCCAGAGGCATATGAAATCTGTTGGTCTTGTATGTTGTGTCAAATGTTACGCAATCGCCAAAGTCTTGATAGGTTCCTCGGCAGCTTGCATTGGACCAGAAAATGTTTTTAATTGACTTGTCCTTGTCTACTTGTATGTCATAGAAAAACTCATCATTGATTGCCTTCATGTCTTTGAAGAATGAAACAAGTTTCAGCACATCATCCAAATCATCTTTCCTTGCATTCATGGCTTTCCTGCAAATTACATGCAAACATGCATTTGTTATTTTTGCTTTCAAAGGGTTGTGACCTAGGATGCTATTTACATTTGCAGTATGTGGATGTTTGAATACTTACTGGTTTAGTAGGTCTCGTCCGGTCATGCTTAGGAAGTAGCTTCCATCTTCATTTTCAGATAGCATGGGCATGATTGTTGTGTGCTTGACATCATGGTACTGCAGGAGCTTTACATACTCCAAAATAGTGGGGTCATAATTCTTGTGTGAGTGCAAGAATACCAGAATGTCATCAGTTCGCATGACTTGGTGATTATGATTGTACTCAATGTCCACTGCCACGCATGTTTTATCCTCCTGGACCTTCACCCTCATTCCTGCATTGCAGCCTGTCCTCTGCGATGTTTCGTTTCGCTTCCTGTTAGCCTCTGAAACAGAAGATGTGTGTATCCCTTGGAATGCGCAAACAAAATACTTGTGGTTGTCATCCCCCCCGTCTTCCTGGTTCCAAAACCAGCGTGTCTGGCGTATCTGTTATATAAAATTCTGATACGTCTCGAATGTATCTATAATTTTTGATTGCTCCATGCTATATTATCTACTGTTTTGGACATTATTGGGCTTTATTATCCACTTTTATATTATTTTTGGGACTAACCTATTAACCGGAGGCCCAGCCCAGAATTGCCTTTTTTACCTATTTTAGGGTTTCGAAGAAAAGGAATACTAAACAGAGTCCAAACGGAATGAAACCTTCGGGAACGTGATTTTCTCAACAAACAAGACCCGGGAGACTTGGACCCTATGTCAAGAAAAGAAATAGGAGGCCATGAGGTAGGGGGCGCGCCCACCCCCACCAGGCGCGCCCTCCACCCTCGTGGGGCTCCTATTGCTCCACCGACGTACTCCTTCCTCCTATATATACCTACGTACCCCCAAA
>NW_024119486.1:0-15188 GCF_003073215.2 Triticum urartu
TAGATATTGAATGGACATTGCAGTATATTGAGAAGCTACAAATTGATACTCCTGGTTTCTGCTACAGGATGCAAAGAGATACAGACAACACGGTTCTCAGCTTGTTCTGGACATATGCTCGTTCCCGATTGAACTACAGGTTGTTTGGTGAGATCATTTCATTTGACACCACTTATAGCACAAATAAGTATAACATGCCTTTTGCGCCTATAGTGGGAATTAATGGCCATGGAAGAACAATTGTGTTTGGTTGGGCGCTATTGCAAGATGAAACTTCAGATACTTTTGTGTGGCTGTTTGAAACTTTCATGGAGGTCATGCAGTGGAAAAAACCAGGAATAATATTGACTAACCAAGATGCAGGGATGAAAGCTGCTATTCCTCAAGTATTTCCAGATGCGTTACATAGGTTCTGTCTTTGGCATATATTTAAAAATGTGCAGGAAAACATGAGTGCTTACATGGCTACAAGGGAAAAGATGGAAAAACATATGATGAAGTGTTTATTGCAGTCCATTACTGTTGAGGAATTTGAAGAAAGATGGGAGAAATTTGTGCTGAAGTATAACTGTGTTGAACATGCTCACATCAAAAGGATGTGGGAGAACCGGACCTTCTTTGTTCCAGTTTATTTTCGAGGCGTGTTTTGCCCTTTCATAAGGTCGACCAGCCGGAGTGAAAGCTTCAACTCAAATTTCAAGGACTACATCAAGAGGAAAGATACTATAGAGGCTTTCATGAAACAGTATGTGCTGTTCCAAGAGGATGTTATTCACATAGAAAACCAGGACAAATTCTTGTCTAATGAGAAGACTCCTGTCTTTTGGAGTCATCAGCTTGTTGAACGGCATGCAGCAGCAATATATACCAGAGGAATCTACTTGAAGTTTTTGACAGAATTAGTGAATTCAACAGCTTTTAAAGTTATAGAAATTGAGAAGGTTAAAGTGTATGATTTGGAAAAACACATCAGGTATGAAAAACCAGAATTCACAAGAGAAATGTTCAGAGTCCATGTGGACCTTAGTACTGGTTCATTCAAATGTTTTTGTGGGAAGTTTGAGCGTGATGGTATTGTTTGTTGCCATATCCTCAGACTTTTTACGCAGTTTGACATTACCCATATTCCAGATAAGCTGATTGTTGAGAGGTGGACTATTTCTTTTCGAGAAAAAGAGTTGGATAAGTGCAAGAAAGAAATGGTGCTGCTTACAGGTGAAGATCAGTCACACAATGCAGTCAGATATGCTATTCTGATGAGTAAAGTTGGTGAAGCTTGCTCAGACATCAGCAAAGATTCTGAACTTAGCAAAGAACTTTTGGATGCTATTGCTCAAATTCATACGAAGTACTTGCAAGGGAAGAAACAGCAAGAAGAATTGCAGTCTGAAAATTCATTGAAAGATCCTCCTATACGGCCTTCCAAGTCTGTGAACAAAGGAGAAAGATTGAAGCCACAATTTGAAAAGAAATCTAGGAAGAAAGCAGCTCCAAAAAAGAAGACTAGTTGATGGTTTTCATTGTTCAGAACAAGGAAGAAGATAATTTCCTTCGTTGAAGAATTTTTTGCATTGTTAGCTGAAAAAATTTAGATGGATTTTAATTATTGTGTGGACAAAGAAATTTGATGATGTCCCTTGTTTTCTTGTTCATGGATAATGTTCTTTGCAAAATGATGATTGGATAATGTTCGTTGGATAAAAAAATGATAATTGTATAATGTTCCTAGGACAATGTTCTTTGCAAAATGCTCCTTGGGGCAAAAACAAATTAGTTGAACAATATTGTCCGAAGCTTGAATAAATAATTGTTCCCCGAATAATGTTCTCTGAAAAAAGGTTATTCTAGACTAAATTGTTATTTGCATTTTGAAAAACATTTATTTGTAGAACATTATTGGGGGAACAATCATTATTGCATAAAAAAATAGTAAATAATTTTCTTTGAAGTTTAAAAATGTTCTTTAAGTCCAAAGAAAAAATTCCTCGGCATCAACAATATTTAGGGAACATTATTCAGGGAACATTATAGTTCCCTTAGTAATGTTCTAAAAAAACACTAAATGGATCCATAATAAATAATTTTCTTTGAAGTTTAAAATTGTTCTTCAAGGAAAAAAAATTCCTCAGCATCAACATTATTTAGGGAACATTATTCACGGAATTTGGGGGACATTATTGAAAGGACATTGATCAGGGAACATTATAGAGGAACAAAAAGAAAACTGAACAGATAATTGGGGAACATTATTCGAAGAACATTATTGGGGGAACAAACATATTATATAAAATAATGATAAGTGAATATTACTTCAAACAAAATTTCCTTGAATAATGTTTCATTCGGGTCAACAAAATTTCCTTGGAGGGATGTTTTTACTATAATGATAATCAGGTCAACAATGTTCAAACTCTTCAATATAAAAATGTTCCTTGTATAATATTTCCTAAATAATGTTCTAAGAAAATCAGTAATTTGTTCCTTATAAATTCTTTGAAGTTTAAAAATGTTCTTCAAGTAAAAAAAATCGTCAGAATTAATAATTATTTGAGGAACATTAAAAGACAAACATTAATTTGGGAATATTATTGGGGGAACAAAAAAGTTTGAACATTATTAGAGAACAAGAGAACATTATTTGAAAAAAAAATAGAACATTATTTGGGGAACATTATTTGTGGAACAATATTAAAAGAACAATTTTTTAACATAATTATTAAAGATAAATTTATTTATCGTGGGAACATTATTAGAGAACATTGTTTGGAGAACATTATTGGAGGAACAAAAAATTTGAACATTATTATAGAACAACATTGGGAAAAAAATTGATCATTATTTGGGGAACATTATTTGTGGAACAGTATTAAAAGAACAATTATTGAACACAATTATTAAAGACAAAATTATTTAGGGACTTCACATAACATTATTTGGTCAACATTATCTTGGGAACATTATTAGGGAACATTGTTAGGAGAACATTATTGGAGGAACAAAAAAGTTTGAACATTACTTCCAAGAAAATCAGTAAATTGTTCCGTATAAATAAAGTTCTCTGAAGTTTAAAAATGTTCTTCAAGTAAAAAAAATTCCTCAGAATCAACAATTATTTGAGGAACATTAAAAGACAAACATTATTTGAGGAACATTATTGGAGGAACAAAAAAGTTTGAACATTATTAGAGAACAAGAGAACATTGTTGGGAAAAAAATTATTTGGGGAACATTATTTGTGGAACATTATTAAAAGAACAATTAGTGAACATAATTATTAAAGACAAAATTATTTATCATGGGAACATTATTAGAGAATGTTGTTTGGAGAACATTATTGGAGGAACAAAAAATTTTGTACAATAGAACAAGATTGGGAAAAAAATTGAACATTATTCGGGGAACATTATTTGTGGAACAGTATTAAAAGAACAATTATTGAACACAATTATTAAAAACAAAATTATTTAGGGACTTCAGATAACATTATTTGGTCGACATTATCTTGGGAACATTATTAGAGAACATTGTTCGGAGAACATTATTGGAGGAACAAAAAAGTTTGAACATTACTTGCCGAACATAACAATAATCAGGGAACATTTTAGGGGGACAAAAATTTTGAACATTATCTTGGCAACATTATTAGAGGACATTAAGAGAACATTATTGTGAAAAAAAATCTTTCAACATTGTTTGGGGAAAATTATTTGTGGAACATTCTTAAAAGAACAATTATTGAATACAATTTAGCACCATTATTAAAAGATAAAATTATTTAGAGAACATTATTGGGGGAACAAAAAAGTTTGTACATTATTTGAGAAACATTATTGAAGGAATAAAATTATTTAGAGAACATTATTCAGAGAACATTATTGGGGGAACCAAAAAGTTTGAACATTATTTGAGGAACATTATTGAAGGAACATTAATCAGGGAAAATAGGGTAACAAAAAGAAAATTCAACATTTATTTGGGGGAGATTATTGAAGGAACATTATTAGGCGAACAATCAATATTCTATAAAAAATGATAACCGAATAATGTTCCTTCTAACAAAAGGGTGAACAAAATTTGCTTGGAGGAAATTTTTTACTACATTTATTTCGTTCGTTCGTTCCTAGGAATATAATTGTTTGATGCGGAATTTTTTGTTCACCCTTTTTTAGGAATTTTTTACTACATTTATTGTTTGATGCGGAGGAATGTTGCCTAAATAAATTTTCTTTAATAATTGAATAATGTTTGTTGAATATTGTTTGTTCGTTGAATAATGTTTGTTGAATAATGAATAATGTTTGTTGAATACTGTTCGTTCGTTGACCAATTTAATTTTGGAGAAGTGTTCACTACAATTTGAATAAAAAAATGTTCACTGGATATTGTTCCCTAAAATAATGTTCTTAGTAAAAAAAATTTAAAAAGTTCTCCAACATTACTTAATGTTCTCTGAAGTAAAAAAATGTTCTTCAAGCCAAAAAAGATTTCTAGGAGCAAAATGATAATTGAATAATGTTCCTCGGAACAAAATTTCCTAGGAACGAGGTCGAGAAGCGGACCAAATTTTGTGAATCTTTGTTAACATTATTAAAATAGGAAAAAGAACATTATTCAAATTGTAGTGAACACTTCTTCAGTGTTCTTTGGGAAGTCTGTCCTAAGGAAGACCAAAAATTGTATCAGCATTGTTTTGTTCATCACATTGTGTTTCCTTCTATAAACTTATGTTTGATCCAGATATCAAAAAACTTGAAAACAACTATGAGCACCAAACACATATATGAAAGAAGAGATGCTGGTGACATGATTCCGATAAATGTATTAAACTATTGGGAAAATCATTTAGTTGAAACCCAGAGGAAAAATTTAAATTGTTGGGAATATTCTCCTCATAATAATTGTAGTTTTCTGGTCATACTAGGGAAGACTTATTTCCACAACAAGAGAAAAGAGCGGTACTTAAAAAGTTTTTCAAATAAGAGACAGCTGACTTTACAACTACTTCTGTTTCATTCATGGCGCAATTGGACAGAGATCAATTTTAGAAGCTGGAAGTGTTTTCTTTCTACACGGAACTAACGGTGCTTTTTCCTCTTCTTGCTTGAAACATCTTCTTGAAGTCGCTCGAAGTCTTCTTCATTGATGTCAGACTTTACCAATTTGTAAGCAACGAGCTGCCGAAATTGAGGAATAATTTCCTGATACAAATGAAAAGGTGAACAACACATTAGGCATGACAAAAGAGAAGTGCTGGAAACTAAACATAGAGCAAGTATGGAGGAAGAACAATTTCATGGCAACATACATCATCAAATTCCTTCATGTTCTTCCCATCCCAGATATCCATGTACATGATAGCATACAGAGCACAATTGTGGCTGCACAAGAATTTTAAAATTCAGTAAAGAAACTTGTTTTAAAAAATTCAAGTGAATAAAAGAGTTTAACAGAATAGAGTGGATTCTCTATAATGATGCTTTTGTTTTACTCACAGGTTGTTTTGCTGGGGGTAGTCCTCAGGAGAAATGCACTCAAAATTTTCGATGTTTTTGTATGTGTACCCAGAAGATTTGAAGAGGGTAGCCATGTTGATGATCTATATTGAAAAGTAGTAGAGTTCAACAACCACAGAACTTCAATAAGAAAAGGGTACTTAATTTTTGTTGAATGCCTAAACATACAGAATCTTACAGGGCAGTTAGCAGTAAAAACAGATTATGTTACAAAGCGAAAGAAGTTAAAAGTAAAGGAAGAAAACAAACCAGGTTTGACGTTAACTTGTTGACAAGATTTTGAGGAACAGAAGATCTTGAATCAAAGAAATTGATAGTTTCAAACAAATTGTTGATGCAGAACAAAGACCAGTGGAATGAGTCAACTCTAGGGAAGTATAGCTGGATGCCAAAAAAAGTAGAAAAAACAGATAAGATGAGATAGAATGCAAAAAAAGAGAAATACTTGTGATGTTAAAAGTTGTTTACCAGATCACGCTATGCAAGTTCTTTCCAGAGGTAATTTTCTTGAATTCTCTTAGGCAAGACCGAGAATTGAAGATTTTGGGGTCTACAAGCACCTTTTGCTACAAAGTTAAATTAAAAAATAGATCATAACACCAAGAAACATAACTTCCATGAGTGTATCGTGAACAAAAAGAAACATAAATGAGGAATAGAGAATTACCGTGAAATAGCTAGTAAAGCAATATTTTGAAGGGTCCTTGTTGTTTGGGTCTGGATTTTTATTCTCATAATTGAAAACTTGGACATAGGCATTGAATACTTCATTATCAACATTTCCTATTGCCTTTGATGAATTATAGAAATTATCATACTCCACAGGAAAGCCATTGATATCAATAACAGTTGGACTGCACGATAAAAAAGAATAGAAACGCTTATTGAACAAATTGTACAAAAAAGAAGAATGCATGATATTGAAAAAAATAGTTTGCACATTGAAATGACTTACTTATTGCCATTCTTGAAGAATTTGTTTGCAAGGTATTTCTTATAAAACTCCTGAACATGAGGTTCAACAATCATCTTTGAAATCTTTTCCTGAGGAGATATTACTTTTGCTTTCCTTTTCTTTCTATTTCTCTTCTCTATTGTGCTTGGACCAGACATGTTTAGTGTAACATCAGATGACTGCTTCTCAGGTACTAGAGGATCTGTCCAATTAAGCAGTTGCATATAATAAGTATTGTGCTGACAACACAATCAAACATATAAAAAAAGACAGGGCATTGCAAGAACAAAATCAGTGAAGCAAAAAGCAAAACAATGGAACAGCAGGATGGGGAGATGATAAAAAATGTTTTGAGTTACCTTTGGGAACAGACTTGACAACTTCTTCGACTAATAAATCATCTCCATACTTCATGGCAATTTCAATGCCAGTTGCAACATTGTCAATTGATTGTGAATTCAGATTTGTTGGCGTGGAGGTATCTTCAATTATAATGTTGCTCGAAGGAGACAATATGATCTCGAGACTAGGATTGTTCTGAACTAGAAAAGGAGAGATGGGACAGGAAGATGATTCATTGTTTGGTGTCTGACTGGCAGGTCTAACATCACCTGGCTTTTGCTCATTCAGTAACTGAACATTTTCTCTCACAGAAAATGAGTTTCCAGTAAGAGGAGTTTCCTGCAGATTTACTGTCACAGAGTTGACATTTTGAGAATCTATCTGATTTGCTTCAGTAACACTTGTAGGATGAACAGAATCCAGTGGTTCCAGGAATCCAGTTGATTTAGTATGAACTGCCTCAGAAACGGTACCTGAAAATGGCAAAAAATAGTGATGTCAGAATGTGTTTACAGAATGAATGTATTTACCATAACAGTGATGTCAGGAACAGGAAACTGAGTACTAATAAAACTGCCTCATGAACAACAAATTGAGTGCTATGACTAGTTTGAGTAAAAGAAAAAATGTTGACCAAATGTGTTATCAGAATGAATATCATTGTCCACACCTGTTTGTGCTTGCTCATTTTCCTGGAATTGCTGAGGTAATGACACTTGCTTTTGAACTTCATCGGAAATTTGAACTTGGTTATCCTTGGTAACAACTGGAGTAGGAATGACTCTGATATGGTCGTCAAATAAAGAACCTGTAATTGCCTCACTGTTAACTTGGAGTGTGCGATTGCCAGGATTTAATGGTTCTCTGAGAACATTTCTGTTGCTGGCTCCAGACAGAAGAACAATTGGATTCGTGGTTGAAGTGCCAGCATCATTGACTTGGCTGCTAGAATTTTGCTGTAAAGACAGGACAATTGCTTTGAGTTCTGCTAGCATACTCTGTACATGCTCTTCATGGAACTTCTTCCAAATGACATCATGTTTTGCAACTATTTCAGAGACTATCTTCATAACCTATTAGTTTGAGCAAACAAAACAGATATATGTGTATTAGTTTCTGGTATGAAAGTAAAGTGACAACACTAATATCTATTAAGAAAAGAAAAAAAGCAGGCCAACATACTTCTGGATTGTTGTTCGAAGTAGATGCAACATTTTCTCTGTCATTTTGGTTTGGAATGTCATTTTCATCATTATGAAAAGACTCTGGCACTTTGGACCACTTCTCCTCAGCCAATACAATTGCACGCGCACTGTAAGGTGTCCTAGAGATGTCTTTCAACTGCACAAAAAAATTGCAATTGAAAAGGATTATAAATGACAAGATTTGCTCCTTCTAGATTGCTTGTAGAAGAAAAAACTTTTTGCTAACTTGAAAAATGAACAACAACAAATTTATACAAGAAGCTTACTGGTAAGAAACCCAATGCAAAACTCTTCTTGGAAGCTCTGTTCAGATCCACTGTAGCTAGATAGTCAAAGTCTTCATTCTGAACATGTGCAATTCTAGGGACTCCATAATTGATGTTTCGTTGTTTAGAAGCTTTTGTGAAGTCTACAAAGTCCAGATACACAATCTAGGAAGGTTGTGAATCATAAGAGAAGATATAAGAGGTAATCAGTAACTATAAAAAAAGATTGCAGAACTAAAGTCTATGTAAAAAATTGAAAATGACAGAGAAAAGAAAACCTACAGCAGCCAACGGTAAACATCCACCAACATAGATTGAATCATTCAATGGAACTTCAGTTCTATTGAAGAGTTTAGTGCTGAAGTTATCAATTTCATTGTTCAGGTGATCAATGCACAACTGAGCCAAATCAAAGGTCTTCAGCTTGGTAATGTCATCCAGCCCATAAAGAAGTTTCCAGTTTGCATAGTTCCGAGTGGTTGGACATAAAACAGATGTTATGAACAGAAACATGAAGCTCCGTATGAAGCCTTCCTCAGTCTCATCATTTTTCATCTTGGTGATTATGTTATCAAATGAAATGTTCTTCTCCCCAGCACCAAGATACTCAGACCTAAGTTCCAATACTCTAGCCACGATAACTTGATCTGTGCTGTCCATAGGAAAAGGCACGGAACCAGAACGAATACCAAAAACTTGAATTACCATTTCCCTTCTCAGATGAATTATCTTTTGACCCTTCCTGAAAACTCCTGTTCCATTACAATTTAAGTGGTTCGCAACCCATTGCAGTACTGGAATTGGAATCATTAAATGAGGGTGAATGTTCAGGAGATGATCAAGCTCATATTTCGTAACATATGACTTCTGGATGTCAGTTAAATCAGCAACTGCCTTACGCCACCTAATGGTAGAGAATCTGTGTTTGATACTACCCGGAGGGTATTTGTAAAGTTTAGGCATTTTGACAGTTGAGTGAGAGCTGTATAAAAATAATAAAAAGTAAGGTGCTGAAATTTCAGGTATAAAAAAACAGTTCATGTAAATGTAAGCTGCTGAAACAAAAATTAATTCTGCAAAACAAAAGAGAAGTACATAGTATCACTCATAGTTACATTATACACAAAAAAGCACAAGATGCCAACTGATTGCCAAGAAAGCAGAAGTGATGAAGGACTAATTCCAATGCAAGAAGGATATGTAGCCCTAACACCCAATTTTTCTAAAATTTATTTTCTTCCTCTTCTGTTTCCTTGTTTTTTACAGAAACTAACAAGTGTCCTATCATCATCAACATAAACACACACACAAAATTTCCAAGGGCAACCGCATGAAACAGACAACCTCCTACCATCATTATGCTGCATTCATAACCTGATTCCAAATTCTGAATCACATCCGGGAAACCAAACTAAAAAAATCGCTCCAAAGGTACCTTGTCTAGCCTCATATTCACCCAAATCAGACTGAAAAAATCGCTCCACTGCTACCACCAAACCTCCTACAAACCCTAGAAATGCTGGACCGATACAAACGGGAAAAATGTCTCGATCTGGCGAAATCACACACAGAGGACACGAACTAGCTTGACAAGAACACAGAAGAGGGAACTGGGGGCATTACCTTGAAGATGACGAACTTGACGAAGATTGATGGAACCCTAGACGACCCGATCTTGACGGAACCCTAGACGACGCCGACGCCGACGAGGAAGCAGTGACCACCTGCAAAAAAGCATCCATCACGACGACGTCCGCCAGATCTAATCGGCGATGCTTCGGACGATTCAACGGGAAAAAGGTCCGTCGGCTGCTTACCAGGGCGGCGGCCTCTTATCGGAGCGGGATCCCCGCAGGAAAAAGCAGACGAAAAGGGAGGAAGTGGGATGCGGGACGAGGGAGGAAGAGCACGGGAGATGCGGGACGAGGGAGGAAGAAGACGGGAGATGCGGGACGAGGAAGAGGAACGGGGAAACAGTGACTCGAGGAAAAGGAACGGGGAAACAGCGAACAGGTACTAAAAAGGCCGGCCCAAATCAGGCGAAGGGGGGTGCGGCGCGTCGACAGTTTGACGCAAAATGCGTCAAATAGGATATTCCGTTCGTCGGCGCCCGCGCCCACTCGGTTGGGTGAACAGGGGCACGGGGAAGACGACAGAGGATGGGGAGTTGGGCCGGCTGGGCCGACCAGGCTTCGACCCCGCGTCTCCGCCTCCGGCGTCTCAAGCTCCTTGCACCCAATCCCCCGCCTCCTCTGCTCGCGAGCCTCGGTGTTCGCTGCCTCTTCGGTGAGCTTCCCATGGCTGCGGCCACCACCTGACCCACTACAGCTGCTACTTCGCCTCCACGCCTCAGCGACCTCCTCCTCGCGTGCCCCTGCTCCCTTCTCCTCCTCGCTGCTGGCTCTGCCCGCGCCGGAGCATGCGAGCAGCCGCGGCCCGAGCCGCTTCCCCACCATGGCACCACCACGAAGCTCCCAGCGCCGCCGGCCTTCACGAGTTCCCTTCCTCGTCACCGTTCCCCTACATCCGGCTCCTCCGGCCGCCTTATCGTCGCGCCACCCTTCACGGGAGTCCCGAGCCGTGCTAGGCCGCCAGCGTCCTTGCCAAGTTGCTGCGGTCTGCTTCCTCTCATGCGAGAAAAACGCCAGCACCCATTCATGGTCGCGTTGAACACGGGTCAGTTCGCGCGGGATCCATTTCGAGCAGCGCTGCAGCATCGCCTCTGTTTGCTTACTGATCCGACAGCTTCACCGCCTGTTGTGCTCCATATCGCTTCTGAGCTCCATCCTCCACCGCCATCTACGAAATCGTCAAGACCTGAGACTGGCAAGTCCACCGAAAGCCTCAAGTCCGTACCCCTTTCATGTCGGCAAGACCCGCAAGTCGAACCCCAAATGATCGATGATTCGTGGATCGTGTACAACTTCAGTCGCTGAACACCCGTGTAGCACAAATGCCAAGTACTCGGAAACCACTTGGACGCCAAGTACCGCGATGACCCCGGAGACTGGATTCACCAAGTTCCTCTCCGAACATATATGACTATCGCGAGTACCTCTACCGTTGTCGTGTACCACTACTTCCCAAGACGACCCGTGAACAACTACGTCCCATCAAACCCGAACCGTCCCGAATGCATGCTTTAAAGGTATAATGATGAGACGACCGCCCGTGAACGAATGCATGAGTGTTGTATGAGATGCACCACTTGCTTGCACCATGTCCAAATTGATCCTTGCACGTTCCTCTTTAGCCTTGCCACGAATCCGTGGGACACCCGGTATCCGGGATCACCCCATCATCCTTGCATGATATGTTCACGCCCACTTTCTTTTGCACCGACATCACGACGAGTTGTCGGATCATTGGAATGTTGATGTGGCATCATTTCAGTTGTCGTTGTCGTGGCACCCCTTTCGTTCAGCCATGGTGACAAAATGCTCCATATCTTATAACATGCCAACATCTTCAGAAAAATTGCATATACTTGCATATGTCATCCGCATCATGATAACAACATTTAAAATGTTTAAAATTGTTGTTTACATTAAATTGCTAAATGACACATGGGGATTTTCCAAAATTGTTGTTTGTTGTTCCGGCCTCATTTAAACTTGCCTAAATAGTTAGTTTTATTATGCTTCACCGCTTGCCATGTTTAACAACATTTAATATTGTTGGGTACATAAACGAGAGAGAACTAAATAAATGAATGTGGTGGTTCATCAATACTAGTAAGCGTGCACGTGCAATGCACGTATAACCATGAGAAAAAAATCTTGTACATAGTATGTTGATTCTGCAAAGAGGAAGTTAAGTACATAGAGGATTTTTTTCCAGGGTTCTGGCATGTAGTACCGCTAATCAAGTGATCAAGAATTATACTTCCTAAACGCTCTTATATTTCTTTAAGGGGAGGGGGGACATTATTTGTTATCAGGCTGATACTCCAAAAGACTTGTCGACTGACATGGAGCAGGGCGGCCTAGAACCAAACATTTTTACTGCTAGTTGTTGCTATTCATAGAGATTTTCCACAACTTCTAGTGAAGAATGAAGTCGGTAAACTGTTGAAAACGAAGATAACAGGAGAGTGGTGATTTTGTAATAAGAGTGTTTCTTTCATATTAAGCTCCGGCACAAACTGCGGTCAGGAAATTCATCTCATTCATATTTGGTTAGCTTTGCAGACATGTAATTACTCTCATTCTCATTTGGTTAGCTTGGCATACATGTAGCCAATTCGTGCACAAATGCTGGCATACATGTAGCCAATTCATGCACAAATGCTAGTGACAACATAGGAAATAAAAAAGCATATCACCATATCACATATCATTTGAAAAATGCATTATCTAATTGAACTACAAGATCTGACCGTAGTGGGACTTTTATCAAAATGACACATATGAGCCATCATCTCATCTCATGGAACCTCAAAACTTCTAAAATTTATATCTAACTATAACAAATATAATTTGAAAATTATACTGTTTGATTGAACTACAGAAACTACAAGTAGTAGAATGCCTTTGTAGGCGTAAACACCTTTTACTTTTGTTTCATCTTTCATATCCCTCGCATGAATGATGATGCTTGAAAATGAAGAAAACAAGAAATCTTGAATATTGTTGCCGACGCCATGACTCATTGGTGAAGACGTTCCATGGCCAATCCAGTTCTGGTATGAATCCATAGTCCACACTTTTCCCTATGATCCTAAGTCTGAAACGGAATAAATAGGAGTCCATAATCCACACTTAAAAGTCAGTTTTGTGCAGGACTAACTGGAGCCTTGTGTGTGATTCTATTTGATTGCTAAAGTACCAGAACAAATAAAACGAATACAACATGAGAAAATTAAATATATACCCAAGTTTGCACTTATTTACTGACATTACACTAAAAATTGTCCAGGAAAATAACATAGAAAGCTTCCTCAAAATAAACAGTATGACGTGATGGTATGTCCTGCAGTTCAGTTTCTATGATTCTCTAATACTGAAAGCAATAGCCAAATAACATTGTATAGTTCTTTCAGAGTAATAAAACGGCGGGCTCGCTTCAGCATCCAATCTAAATGCATGCATCTCACTCAGAATTGCTACATGATCAGGTAATTATGCATGTGTCCTTACTTGTGGAACACAAGGGGCTCATGCCTATTAGAAATTGAATTGTCAAGATTTAGAGCCGCCTTCTTGCCAACACCTTCAAATGTGACATAAAAATACAGAATAGAATCTTCATGAAACAAAGCTGCAGAAAATACTGAAACAAGAAAAAGATGGAGTTTCTAACAGACTCATCCATTCTTCACCATAACTGGAGTTTTCTCTTTTTTGTAATAACTGTTAGATGTTGAAAGGATTATGTCATCCTAGTGTTAAGGCCTCTAGGGCATTTAAATTTGGTCTCAGATAATAAGATTAGTCCAAAATGATGCACCATCTGTATTCCCCATCGGATTTCAAGTACTCTTGAATTAGTTGACACCAAAAATTACTGTAGCATGGCATGGATTGGATTCTGTTTCCATTTTGAAGTTAAACTGTGATCAACATCTATGCGAAGGAAGTTCACAGAGACTCGACGGCCTGCAAATGCAGAGGAGGCTTGCATACATAGCTTGGGCCGCTCAGTAGAATGAACTCGATCTACGCCTGGTTGGTTAGTCTTCCACAACGAAAAGATGAACTGGATTGTTAGAAATTATGTGAAAATGCACACGCACCAAATCCTAACGAAAATTGCAAGGCTATTGAAAGTACACAAGACCCAGCATCACACGTCAGTTCAACATGTGAAGAAAATACACAGAGTCAACATGCCAACATCTTCAGAAAAATTGCATATACTTGCATATGTCATCCGCAACATGATAACAACATTTAAAATGTTTAAAATTGTTGTTTGCATTAAATTGCTAAATGACACATGTGGATTTTCCAAAATTGTTGTTTGTTGTTCCGGCCTCATTTAAACTTGCCTAAATAGTTAGTTTTATTATGCTTCACCGCTTGCCATGTTTAACAACATTTAATATTGTTGGGTACATAAACGAGAGAGAACTAAATAAATGAATGTGGTGTTTCATCAATATGTAACTCGTTACATATTGAGCTCCACTTAATTTGTAGTATTGTTTGTTGCACTTTGCCATGCCTCATTAAACTGGACATGCATCATAGTTGATTGTGCATCATGTCATGTTTATGTGATGGTTGTTTACCATGTTGTTTGCTTATTTTCGGTTGTGCTTCTCCTTGATAGTTCTGGTTATGTTGCGATTGTGAGGATCTGTTCGACTACATTGATTCGTCTTCTTCATGGACTCGGTCTTCTTCCTAACGGGATTTCAGGCAAGATGATCGTCACCTTAGATCTCACTACTATCCTTGCTATGCTAGTTGTCTCGATGCTATCGCTATGTCGCGCTACCTTCCACTTGTTTATCAAGCCTCCCAAATTGCCATGATAGCCTCTAACCTTTTCCACCATCCTAGCAAACCGTTGTTTGGCTATGTTATCGCTTTGCTTAGCCCCTCTTAGAGCGTTGCTAGTTGCAGGTGCAGTTGCAGGTTGTTCCACGTTGGGACATGGATATCATGGGATATCACAATATCTCTGTAACATCCCAAAATTCTAAATTTTGTAATGTTATAATAAATAGATAGATTTGACTGATTGTTTGATTGATTGTCTGAAAGTGAGTGAATTCGAAACTTTTGAAAGTTAAATGAGAGGGAATAAAAGGACTTTCCCAAACTTTCATATTTGCTTTCTGATCTCCATGAATTCAAATGCTTTTCAAACACAAAACCCTTGAGCGAAGATGATATGACTTCTTCCATTTAAATTAAATGAAAAGGGTTGTTGAAAATATTTGAATTTCATTTGAAAATAT
>NW_024119487.1:0-10846 GCF_003073215.2 Triticum urartu
CAAGTAAGAATATTTTTCCTTTCAGAAAGAAGATAAGAACAAGAGGCTGACCACGGTGGTGTCAGTGATGAGATCGGCGCGGGTGATCGACGGCGGTGAAGACAGGGACGGGGCGTGAAGGACCACTAAATCTAGACAAATCTCGAGGAAAATGGAGCTTGGAGGTCGAGCTTCGAGAGGAGAAAGCTTAAGTAGTGTGGCTCGGGCATTCCATTGAACACCTCATGTGCATAGGAGGTGAGCTAGAGCACCACAAAGTCCTCTCCCCCTCGGCCAGAAAAAACAGAGCACTGTGCTCTGCTCTTGCGCGAGGGGGTATATATAGGCACGTCATTGGTCCCGGTTGGTGGCATGAACCGGTACCAAAGGGTAGCCTTTGGTCCCGGTTCAAGCCACCAACCGGGACCAATGGTGGTGGGCCAGGAGCGAGGCCCATTGGTCCCGGTTCGTCGCACCAACCGGGACCAAAAGGTCCAGACGAACTGGGACCAATGGCCCACGTGGCCCGGCCGGCCCCCTGGGCTCACGAACCGGGACCAATGCCCACATTGGTCCTGGTTCTACACTGAACCGGGACTAATGGGCTGAGCCGGCCTGGACCATAGCCCTGTTTTCTACTAGTGTGAATACACATGGCAAATTCCAAGTTGTCGAGCAAGTTTAGAGGAAAGCATGCTAGAGTTCTTCAAGCGCCTCAATAGCAATGAAGATATACTACTTCCTACTTCGGGTGGGTCACACTGTCTTGTAGTACAAATTATGTTTTTTGCTTACTAGCTAGCTAGATGTTAATAATTAAGTGTATAGGGTTTAGGCTAGTTGATTAGTGTTGTGCACATGCCCGCTTAATTAAGACATGCAAATGTGTGCGCATGCAGTTATCACTAGATCTTGTTAGTCATTAAAGTTGGTAAAGGAACGGTTGAAGTACTGGACTCACTACTTAAGGAAGAAAGTGACTTCGCCATTGTGAAGGGGATAGTCGGCAGGTAATTTCAATCATTATTAACTATATCTTGGCCTATTTAATTAGTTCATCATTTCCTGATATCAACTATTTAATAATCCCTTTATTCATTTTCTTTGCTGGCGGGCAGGGCTTGTGCAAAGTTCATCAAGGTGTCTCCAGGCAAATGGCGACAAAAGTTGTTTTGGTTTCGACCCAAGGTAAGTAATTAAGTATTACTGGCTAGCTTACCATCTCTTTAATTCTTGTTTCAATACCATTAATTAATTATCATGCTTGATTAATTATTATCTGATTAATTCCATTCTTATAAAGGCCCTGAAGCAGGCTCCGGGGACTGATCTGTGTGCATACTACGTTTGCGAGAACATTCGCATGATGGCGGCCGAAAGGAGCAAATCTGATAGACAGGAATGGGTACGTTTGCCAGAACACTATTCACAATATTTACATCATTATCGATATCTAGTCACACAACTAATACACATGCATATTGATCTCCTTCTTAACAGTTCAAAGAGGTGCGGGAGAAGCTACAACCAACGGAGCGCATACTAGCACTTCAAGAGGAAATAGCGGGATTTTTGCTCGACCAGGTCATAGATCCCAAAGGATAATACTATTACCCGCTACCGCCCCCATGAACCACTTGTCATCGTGCTTCGGAGGCACCAAGGCAACATGTAGGAGAAATTGTATATATACCTAATTGTATAAATATATACATGCATGTGTATGTGTGAATTATAAATGGTGGTTGTTTGGCATTCGATCGCTTCTACGAGAAATTCTATATATATATATATGCATAGCATGTATAATATGTAGTATCATAAAATATCAGCAAACAAAAAAAATATTAAATGGAAAAAACAAAATTAAAGGAAAAATGAAAAATAAAACCAAAACTGCCTGAAATATTTTAGTACCGGTTGGTGTTACCAACCGGTACTAAAGGGCTCCCCGCCCCCGGCGCTGGCTCGTGCCACGTGTGTGCACTTTAGTGCCGGTTCATGCCTAACCGATACTAAAGGGGGGGACCTTTAGTCCCCACTCTTTAGTGCCGGTTGCCGAACCGGCACTAAAGGCCCTTACGAATCGGTGATACATCCCAGTTTTGCACTAGTGTGCAAGTCTCTTCGAATTTTCGGTTTAGTTTGGCCTACTAGATTGATCTTTCTTGCAATGAGAGAAGTGCTTAGCTTTGGGTTCAATCTTGCGGTGCTCTATCCCAGTGATAGAAAGGGAACCGACACATATTGTATTGTTGCCATCAAGGATAAAAAGATGGGGTTTATATCAAATTGCTTGAGTTTATCCCTCTACATCATGTCATCTTGCCTAATGCATTACTCTGTTCTTATGAACTTAATACTCTAGATGCATGCAGGATAGCGGTCGATGAGTGGAGTAATAGTAGTAGATGCAGAATCATTTCAGTCTACTTGATACGGACGTGATGCCTATGTTCATGATCATGCCTAGATATCATCATAACTATGTACTTTTCTATCAATTGATAGGTAGTAATTTGTTCACCCACTGTAATATATGCTATCTTGAGAGAAGCCACTAGTGAAACCTATGGCCCCCGGGTCTACTTTACATCATAAGTTTCCGATCTACAATTCTCGTTTACTATTTATTTTATTTTGCAATCTTTACTTTTCAATCTACACAACAAAAATACCAAAATATTTATCGTATTATCTTTATCAGATCTCACTTTCGCAAGTGACTGTGAAGGGATTGACAACCCCTTTATACTCTTACGCTACTTTTCTACATCACCCTTTCCTCTTCAACAAACAAAGGGAAATACTTATGCTACTTTTCTACATCACCCTTTCCTCTTCATGGGAAAACCAACACATGCTCAAGAGGTAGCAGTGCCGATTTTCAATTCCTTGGAAGGAAGCTACATCACTGTTAGAGAGGTGGATGTTACCATGTAGGCACACCAACGCTGTTCGTGTCAAAACCGGCGGATCTCGGGTAGGGGGTCCCGACCTGTGCGTCTATGCGGATGGTAACGGGAGGCAGGGGACACGATGTTTTACCCAGGTTCAGGCCCTCTTGATGGAGGTAAAACCCTACGTCCTGCTTGATTAATATTGATGATATGGGTAGTACAAGAGTAGATCTACCACGAGATCAGAGAGGCTAAACCCTAGAAGCTAGCCTATGGTATGATTGTATGTTGTCCTACAGACTATAACCCTCCGGTTTATATAGACACCGGAGGAGTCTAGGGTTACACAAGGTCGGTTACAAAGGAGGAGATATACATATCCGTATTGCCTAGCTTGCCTTCCACGCCAAGGAAAGTCCCATCCGGACACGAGACGAAGCCTTCAATCTTGTATCTTCATAGTCCAACAGCCCGGCCAAAGGTTATAGTTCGGCTGTCGGGAGACCACCTAATCTAGGACTCCCTCAGTAGCCCCTGAACCAGGCTTCAATGACGATGAGTCCGGCGCGCAGTGTTGTCTTCAGAATTGCAAGGCGGGTTCCACCCCCGAACACATCACAAAAGAATTTGAATACAAGGATAGGGTCCGACCCTGCAAAATAAGTTCCACATACCACCGTAGAGAGAATAATATTTTCACGAATCTAATCTGCTGACACGTTTTGGCAAGATGACATTACGCCATGGCCCGATGATTATTCGAACCATTTCCTTTAACTAGCCCCGCACATAACGCGAGGCAGTTTTTTGACACGTCTTGTCAAAGCAGAGATCATGTCCCCTTATCACAGGATTCTCATCAATACGGGCGTGGGTAACCCAATGGCGCCATCAATTACGGCACTTGGGGGATAAGCGAGTTTTACCAGGCTAGTGGGTACGCATAGTTTCGTCCGCCCATATAAAGGGATAAGGATTCACCTTTTCATCCACGCCTTCTTCCTCCTTTTCTCATCCATCTTCGCACACTCGAGCTCCAGCGCCCAAGTCCGCATTTCCCACCTCAACCTTCTCCAACCATGTCCGGAGCGGGAGGCAGGTGGATGGTCTCCTCCGTCACGGAGGGACACATCAAGAAGCTGAGGAGAGCCGGATACTTGTCTGACAACATCGCTCACCGGCTCCTAGATGAGGGGCAGCTCATCCCCACCCCCAGGCCCCACGAGAGGGTAGTATTCCTTACCCATTTCCTCTGCGGACCAGGGTTCCCTCTCCACTCATTCGTCCGGGGGCTCATGTTCTACTACGGCCTAGATTTCCACGATCTGGCCCCGAACTTCATCCTCAACATCTCGTGTGCGAGGCCTTCCTCCGCATCAAGCCTCACTTCGGCTTATGGTTGAAGACCTTCAATGTCAAGCCGAAGGTAGTGAGCGGCCGCCAGGTGGAGTGCGGAGGCGCCATGGTGGGCAAGATGCCTAACGTCACATGGCTCGAGGACTCCTTCGTGGAGACCATAAAGGGGTGGCAATCGGGGTGGTCCTACATCATCTAGGCACGTGACCCTAAATGGGCAGCGGCCCCCGAGTTCCGATCTGACATCCCCACGCGGCTCACCTCCTAGCAAGAGAAGGGCCTGTCCTGGGTAGTTCGGGAGAGCTGACCGGACTCCAAACATGTATTCAAAACATGGTGAACAAGAAGCTCAAACTCATCAATGTAGTCCAGGTCATGCTCATCCGTCGGATCCTCCCATGCCAACAACGGGCTTTCAACTTGTGGGAGTTCGACCCGACCCGGCACCGAACTCTGAACAGGCTCTTCGACACAACACACGAGGATGCTTGGAAGGTGCTTTTGAAGGGTGCCGAGGTTCCCCCTCCCACTACCGAGGATCGCGGATTCAACCGAATCGCCAAGCTAGCGCGGTAAGCTGTTTTACCTCTTACAGGATACTTGTTTTTCATAGTTTGGCTCTATGCGGGATCTAAGCTCCCGTACCTTTGACAGGACTGGCAGGAGATGGCCGGACAGATCGACTGTCCGGCTCCTTTGCCCAAAGGCCTAGCAGACGCTCTCCTGACGAAGATGCTGACTCCGGCTCCTTACAAGGTGCCGCGGGAGAAGACCAAGAAGGCCAAGGGAACCCGAAAGAGTTCCCGACGCCAGGCGTCATCGGAATCATCATCCGATGACTCTGCGCCACACTCCTCCCCGGAAGGCGAGGAGGAAGAAGAAGACGCTCCCCCTTCAGTTGGGGGAGACAAGAAAAGGAAGGCCGCCCCAACTGGGGAGGCCGAAGGGTCCAAGAAGGGAAGGACTCTCCTTCCGGACAGTTCCACAACCGCCGCCGAAGACGGAGACGAGTGGTTGCCCAGGACCAAGCCCCTGGGGAGGTCGTAAGTATTCAGATACCAGAGTAACTCATAGCATTCCTTTGTCGCACTGCTTCCCCTAATGCCGAATATGATTATGCAGGCCGCCACGAGCCCGTATCGATGTATCGTCGAACGGCTCCCTGGGCTCGTCGGATATGGATAGCGATCCACTTTCGACCGCCACCTCCCCTTGCCCTGCGGACGATGCTGAGGTGTTGTCTCAAGAGGCACCGGGTCAAGGGAGACAGTCCCGGAGGTGCTTCAAGGCGACCTTCCGGACTCCGGGAGTAGAGGGGACAAGGCCCCTGAGGGCTCCGAGTTCGGCCCTCAGCCGAACACCGCGTCGGAACCTCTAGTGGTTCCGGACTCGGGCAGGCGGCCTCCTTCCAAGAGGGGTAAGACGTCTGTGCCGGTGACCCCTGTCCATCCAGAGGCACCGGACACTCTACTGGGAGCGCTTTGCAGCGCTTCCATCGACAAAGAGCACCGCACTATTATGAGTGCGGTGATCCAGAAGGTTTAGTCTGCCAAGAGCGGACTGACTGAAGCCTGTGCCAGCCTTCTAACAGGCTTTGAGGTAAGTATTTAAAATATAGGAAAAATATTAATGCATAGACAGTAGCCCCCGATGCTCTGTTCGGTGTTCACAAAGAAAAGCCGAACAGAGGATCAAACAATATCGCAGGAGTCTAATATAAGTATGTCAATATGCGTATGAAGGCTTCGCTGCTGGCATCTGCTGCACTGAATGTGGAGGTTACCGCACTGAAGTAGGACCTTAAAGGGTCCCAGGACGAGCTCGGCCTTGCCAAGAGGTAGCTCGAGGAGAACCAAGGTATGTAGTACCTAGTCTATGGATATGTATAAAAAGAATGCGATTGCAACATGACAGGATCATCATGAATTTTCCAGGGGCCACGACCGAAGTGGCGACCCTAAAGCAAGCGCTGTCCGAGGCGGCCAAGGAGCGCACCAAGCTGGAAAGGCAAGAGGCTTGGGTGGGCGAGGTGCAGCAAGAGCTCCAGGCTCTCATGACGAAGCACGAGGCGTTGGAGCTTGACTCGAAGACGCGAGAGTCCGAGCTTGCCGCGGCCCTTGAGAGCGCAAAGAATGCTAAGGCCGAAGCCCAAAAGGCCCTCCAGGAGATTGATGCGATGAAGAAGATAGCGGCGGGTAAGGCATTCTATATGCAAAGCAAGCATGTGAGAGTAAATTACCTGTTACTTATCCGGATCTGGAGCTCTCCAGGAGTATTCGCAGATTTGCCCCGCAGCATGTTGGATGCCGCACAGTTTTACTAGGCTGAGGAGGGAAGCTCAACGGAGAAGTTGTTCTGGTCTCAGTATACTGGGACCGAACACCCGGTGCCTATGAGCGACCAGCTAAAGCAGCTGGTCGAGCTACACAAGGCGGCCGAACAGGCCATGAAGGGCTTTATAGTCCGGCTGTGGCCTGGCGACGCCCTTCCGAACAACTACTTCGGCTTGGTGAGGCGGCTTGTGGATGCCTGCCCACGGCTGGAAGTCGTCAAGCGATCCATCTACATCGAAGGTGCACGCCTGGTGTCGGTGTCAAAACCGGCGGATCTCGGGTAGGTGGTCCCGAACTGTGCGTCTAGGCCGGATGGGAACAGGAGACATGGGACATGATGTTTTACCCAGGTTCGGGCCCTCTTGATGGAGGTAAAACCCTACGTCCTGCTTGATTAATATTGATGATATAGGTAGTACAAGAGTAGATCTACCACGAGATCAGAGAGGCTAAACCCTAGAAGCTAGCCTATAGTATGATTGTATGTTATGGTTGTTGTCCTACGGACTAAAACCCTGTGGTTTATATAGACACCGAAGAGGGTTAGGGTTACACATGGTCGGTTACAAAGGAGGAGATATCCATATCCGTACTGCCTAGCTTGCCTTCCACGTCAAGGAGAGTCCCATCCGAACATGACATGAAGTCTTCAATCTTGTATCTACATAGTCTAACAGTCCGGCCAATGGAGATAGTCCGGCTGTCCGGAGACCCCCTAATCCAGGACTCGCTCAGTAGCCCCTGAACCAGGCTTCAATGACGATGAGTCCGGCGCGCAGTATTGTCTTCGGCATTGCAAGGCGGGTTCCTTCTCCGAATACATCACAGAAGAATTTGAATACGAGGATAGTGTCTGACCCTGCAAAATAAGTTTCACATTCCACCGTAGAGAGAATAATATTTTTGCAGATCTAATTTGCTGGCTTGTTTTGGCAGCACGACGTTATGTCATGGCCCGGTGATTATTCAAACCATGTCTTTTAACCAGCTCCACACATAACGCGAGGCGGTTCCTTGACACGTCTTGTCAAAGCGGAGATCGTGTTCCCCCAATTACGGGATTCTCATTAATGCAGTCGTGGGTAACCCAACCGTGTCTAGGACTCCTAGATTATAGGCAAGTCCTAAACGGCAATGGAGAGGATGCTTGATATTCACCCTTTTTATAAAGGGACAAGGTTTTCGCTTTGTCCCTCTCGTGCTCAATCGAACCCTTTCCCCGCGTTGAGTTCTAACACCCAAAGCCCAGGTTAGGTGCTCTGGATCTTCAATCATGTCCGGATCCAGCCTTCAAGGCCGATGGATGCCCTCCTTCGTGAAGGAAGAGGACATCAAGAAGTTGAGGGAGGCCAGATACCTGACCGCCGAGGTTTCGCATCGGCTTCCTGCTCGAGGGCAGGTCGTCCCTACTCCCGAACCTAACGAGAACGTCACGTTCATATCCCACTTCCTCCGAGGCCTAGGCCTCACTCTAGATTTCCATGATCTAGCTCCGGACTCCTTTCTCCAAATCTCGACATTTATTGTCGTGTGTGAGTCCTTCCTCCGCATTACCCCTCACTTCGGCTTGTGGCTCAAGGCCTTTGAAGTGAAGCCGAAGATGATCGAGGGGCAACATGCAGTGTGCGGAAGTGCATCAATAGGCAAGATGGAAGGAGCTCCATGGCCGAAAGGTTCCTTTCTAGAGGTGTCCGAATTATGGCAGCGGGAGTGGTTTTACGTCACAGCTCCCAGAAGTGCCAAGTGGGCGGCTGCCCCCGCTTTCTGCTTGGGCCCCCCACCACAACTGATGTCATGGATTAGCAGAGGTCTGAGCTGGGGTCCAGCCAAGGACATGCCTATACTACAAAGCCGCATCCGAGATCTCTTCGATGGAGATTTTAATTTGTCTGTGGTAATACAAGTTATGTTGGTTTGTCAAGTCCAGCCTTGCAAACGCCGGCCCCTTCACTTATGGGAGTTCAACCCAGAGGGACCGCATGCCATTCAAAGTTTCCTCGGCCTGACGCACGAGGAGATGTACAAGTCATTCTTCGGACCTCAAGTAGAGTGTCTGGATATTACCGATGACGTGGGCCTGAGTAGTAATCGCGCCACCGAACAAGTAAGAAATCCCCTGGCTGAACACACTATCTTTTATTCGTCACGAAGTTATTTCTGAGAGTTCGCTTTTTGACCAGGACTCGCTAACAAAGGCAAAGATGATTCGGTGTTCGGCCCCCCTCCCTGAGGGTTTGGAAAATCTGGTATTGGAAAAGATGCTCGAGGTCGCACCTTGCCCGGAGCCCTTGAAGGAAGATACCGGGGGGGTAATACGGGTAGACGCGCGCCCCCATCGCTGCCCGTTCCAACCGAGAGAATGAGCGTCTCCACAAAGGAGGACAACCGGGGGAGGAAAAGGACTGCTTCCGAGGATCCGGAAGCCGAAGCCTCCAAACGGGAGAAGAAGTCTCCCACAAATGGTCCTGCCTCGGGGGGTGCTTTTGCCGCACAAAGTCCGCGGGGGGATCAGCCCTCCAACGAGTCGTAAGTTATCCAACATAGTTTAATAGTAAAGGTATGGTATCTTTTTTCTGAGAAAATAACAACCACATATATCTTGCAGTTCGGGCCTTAGCCCCTCTCAGCTGAGCTCGTCTTCGGGGGATCTTCGTCCAGAGATGATGGAGAGCGAAACGCCTCCCCCGGACTCCTCTGCTCAAGAAGCGGGCGACCCCGAAGTGTCGTCACGGAGGGCCTCTCCGGATCCGGTGAGGCCAGAAGATAATCCCATAGACCCCCAAAGTCCCAGCGCCCGGCTCCCAAAGAGAGCAGACAAAAGAGTCAGGCACCGTCTGGTGTGCGGTCAGACGTTCTGAGGGAGTTGGTGGGGCGACCGGCCATCTCAGAAGAACACCGTATGCTAATGAGTACGGTGATGGAGAGAATCTCGTCCGCCGAAAGCGGATTACATGAAGCTTTTATGAGTCTGCTTACAGGCTTTGAGGTACGTGATATAATATGTGATAGTACTATACATGTTAGGTAGCCCCTGAGACTCTGGTTGCATCGAGAACGGCGGTGAACAGACGATCATATTCCCAGGCAATGACCAGACTGCCCCTATGTGCAGGTGGTGGAAGCTCCGGTGGCTAGCCGGACTAGTGAGTTTGCCAAATTAAAACGGCAACTGGATACGGCAGACGCCGACATCGAGCTTGTTAACAAGAGGCTTGACGAGGCATAGGGTAAGTGTTATTATCTGGTGAACGCCACATAGTAAGAGAAACATGATGCCAGTATCTTTAATATGTTGTGACTGCAGATGGAGCTGCCACCGTGGAAACCTTGCGGGCAGATCTTGCCCGAGCCAAGGAACAAGCGAGGATTAGTAATGTTGCTACTTTGAAGGTGGCCGAAGAGTTGAAAGCCGAGAAGGCTGCACATTGCATGAGCCAAGAGAAGATGGCCAAGATGGTCGTAGAACTAAAAGACACTACCGACCGTTGCCGGGTCCTTGAAAAAGAAAACCGAGCAAAGGCAACGGACCTTGAGAAGGCCACGGCGGCGGACAAAGACACCCGTTCTGCTATGAGAGCGAAGAAGGAGGAGCTCCAGGAAGCCGGGGATATTGCGCCTGGGAAACCCTTCATGTTACGGAGGAAGTTCGGAGATCCACGGTATGCCCCTCTGGATCGGCTGTGGAGTTCGGCAGATGCGTATATGGATTTGGCGGCGAGCGCTTCTGATGCGGCCAAGTACTTCCAAGGTCAGACAGATCATGAAGTGGACAAGCTGTTCTGGTCGCAATTCCACGTTCCAGAGCGTCCGCTTTCATTGACTGACCAGCTAGCCGAATGCGCCGAACTGAATAGGTTGTCCGGACTCGCCATGAGGTCTGTTGTGGATCAGCTATGGCCGGAAAAGCCAAAGCCGAACAACTATTTTAGCTTAGTGCAGTAGTTCCTTGGTGCGGTGCCGTGCATTAATGCGATGAAGAGGTCAGCGTGCATAGAAGCCTCACGGATGACCCTTGCCCGTGTTAAAGCATACTGGGCGGACATGGATGCTACCACTATTGCGGCGCAGGGCTCGGCCATAGGTCGAGTGGCTGCCGAGCATTATTTCGAGGAAGTTCTCGAGGGTCCTCATTTGATAGAGGCCCAGTGCTCGAAGAATATTATGTTTGAGTGATATGTATTCTCATTCTAAACACAATGCTTTTATGAAGTTTTTATAAGGCTATGTTTATACTTTTGCCTGAAAGTAGTATGATGCCTCCTGTGCGGCCGTTTATGT
>NW_024119488.1:0-8542 GCF_003073215.2 Triticum urartu
ACCTCGCAGTCCTGCCCAACGAAACAACTGTCTCACACATTTATAGGTGACAGGAAAACCAGAGTGTCCACCAATTGCACTATCATGGAAAGCACTGACCAATTTATGATGCAACTGAGGTTTAGCACCCACCCAAATGCACTGATCAATGCGCAAAATACCAGCTCTCAAGGAAAACTTCTTATCAGATCGAGGATCAATTGCCAATCGTTGCAATAATGCACCAGAAAAGGGATCATCAACATAGCTCTGAACGATATCTTCCAACCACAATGGTTGAACAGAAGAGATATGATGAAGTTCAGGGAGTATTTCTTCTGCAGTGTGGGGCCTCCTAGATAAAGCATCATCAGCTCTGTTCTCAACTCCTTTTTTATAGCAAATGGTGTAAGTCAGACCAAGCAATTTATTCAAAGCTTTTTGTTGCCAAACTGTATGCAAACGCTGGTCAGACAAACTGGCCAAACTCCTCTGATCTGTCTGAATAACAAATTCAGATAACTGCAAGTATTGTCGCCAATGATCTACAGCAAGAAGTATAGCTAAATACTCTTTTCAATAAACAGAGAGTGCCTGATTCCTGGGGCCCAGGGCCTTACTAACATAAGCTAAGGGGTGACCATCTTGCATAAGAACTGCTCCAATTCCCACATCGCAAGCATCTGCTTCCACAATAAACTTCTTTGAAAAATCAGGAAGTGCTAACACTGGTGCTGAAGCAAGAGCTTCTTTGAGGGCCACAAAGGACTGTTGTTCCACATTTGTCCAATGGAAGTACACCCTTTTTTGAGCAACAAGGTGAGGGGCCTACTAATAACTCCATAAAGCTTAATGAACTTCCTATAATATCCAGCCAAGCCCAAAAATCCCCTTACCTCTTTAACAGACACAGGAACTGGCCAATCCTGAATAGCAGAGATCTTAGCAGGGTCAGTGGACACACCTTCACCACTGATAATGTGACCTAAATATCCAATTTCTTGCTGAGCAAAAGCACACTTGGATAATCTGACTTGCCATTGATGCTTAAGTAACAACTGAAGTACTTCTGCCAAATGTTGCAAATGAAGTGCATAAGTAGCACTAAAAACTAGAATATCATCAAAGAAGACCACTGCACATTTCCTTAACACAGGGGACAAATCACTATTCATAGCAAACTGAAAAGTGTTAGGCCCCCCAGTCAGCCCTTGTGACATAACCAAAAACTCGAAATGCCCATTATGAGTTTGAAATGCAGTCTTATACTCCTCTCCAGGGGCAAGCCTTATCTGATGATAACCTGATCTTAAATCCACTTTTGAAAACCATGAAGAACCAGCTAACTCATCCAAAAGCTCATCAATCACTGGAATTGGATATTTGCATTTAGCAGTAATAGCATTAAGATGCCTATAATCAAAAACAGGCCTCCGAGAATGGTCCTTCTTTTGTACCAACAACATTGGGGAAGAAAAAGGGTTGTTACTAGGTCGAATCACACCAGAATCCAACATTTCTTTCACTTGCTTCTCCAATTCATCCTTCAAAGCAGGAGAAACTCTATATGGTCTGATGGCAACAGGACCAGCTCCAGGAATGAGAGGGATTGTATGATCATACTTCCTTCTAGGTGGTAAACCGGTAGGGGCTGCAAAAACTGGAGCAAATTTCTCAATAGGCTCTTGAATTTCCTGAGGTATTCAGACAGAACCATTTCTTCAGTTACTAGCAAAGCTGACAGTTCCATTACTGCACACAACCGAGGGCTAGCATCTGCACCAAGCAATGTAACTAGAGTATGGTCTTTCTGGAAGGAAATCCAATGTTCAGCCCAATCCACTTGCATTGGGCTGTGAGCAACAAGCCAATCCATGCCCAATATGCCATCATAAGTCCCCAAGGGAAAAACCTTAAACTGACTAGTGAAATGATAACCAGCACAAGACCACTGCCCTGTTTTTAACTGACGAGAGCAAGGAATAAGTTTACCATCAGCCACTCTGACCATGGAGACTGGCATGTCAGAAACACCTGATAAGGAAGCAGCTACAACTGCATCAATAAAAGTATGACTACTACCAGAATCCACTAAAAAATACAGTGTGCGTCCTTGCAACTGAATTCTCAGCTGCATAGTGGACACAGCAGGAACAGTAGGATCACCAATAGCAGCTGCAGATAATGTCATAGCATTAACTTCATTAACCATGTCTTCCTCTGAATTACTGAATTCATCAAGCCAACACTGTACACATTCCAACATCTCTTGAACCACATGTAACTGAATTTCCTGCTTACATTTATGATCTCGAGCCCAACGCTCACCACAGACAAAACACAATCCCTTAGACCTTCTGAATGCACGCAAAGCTGACAATCTGTCATCAGTTGCGGGCGATTTCACAGTGTCAGTTACCTTATTCTCCTCCAAAACTTTACTTGGGCCTGAGCGACTCGTTCCAATCAACCCTGACGATGTTGAGCGAGAAACAAATGCTATGGGCTGTGTCGATGAACTGGTTAATTCATCTGACAACAAAGCCAAAGCATATGCAGAGTCCAAATCAAGCGGCTGCTGAATGCCAACCAACATGCGCACTGCAGGTGTCAACCCTTCCATGAAACGAGTCACATAATGCACTGTATTGGGTGATCCTCATAAGCAGTTAACTGATCAAACAGTTCTGAAAATCGCTCAACATACTCTTCAACAGTGCTAGTTTGACGGATAGAAAATAACTGACGCAACAAATTTTGGTGCTTATTACGGCCAAAACGGGACATCAACAAACTACAAAACTCTGACCAAGATGCATTAGGTGCTCTACGCTGAACAGACTCCAACCAACGAGCAGCAGACCCATCAAACAAAGATGAAGCAAAAGAGACCCACTGATTCTGCGGTGTGTTCCAAAAACGGAAATAATCCTCACATCTAGTCTGCCATAACTTTGGATTGGACCCATCAAACCTAGGTAACTCAATCCGAGGGCCAAATCCAAGTGCCTCAACAGGGAACTGACGGAAATTCTCCTGAGGTGTACTGACGTGCCTAGGAGAATTGTGCTCTGAATGCATACCTCGAACCTGAGGGGGAACATACTTGGGAGCCGATCCATCAAACCCAGCCGTGGTACCTTGCACCGGCTGCTTGCTAGTAGACGGATCTCGCGGTGACGGAGGTGGTGTGGCCCCAATTTCTCCGCAGATCTCGTCGAGGTCGATGCTGAAGGCGAGCTTGACGTCGTCGATCCGCCCCGAAAGCTGATCCAACTTGGTGTCGAGCTTGGCAAGCGCGGTCACCATCGCCTCGTTCCGCTCGGAGGAGCTCTTGGCGAGGGCGGCGTCGAAATCCGCCCGTAATAGCTCGTACAACGCCTTCGTCTCCGGTGAAATTCGATCCATAACTTCAGCGCGGCGGCGGTCGGCGAAGCGAGTGTGGTGGGGGTGGCGAGGGAATTCCAGGATGGGAGGCTCTGATACCAGATTGTTAGGCGATCTCTCTCTCTAATACTCCATTGATTCAGATCCAAGCTATAATTCGAGAGGAGAAAGGGGAATTGGGGAAGAAAGTACAGATACACACGCAAGCCTCGCGGCCAACTAGCCGTTTGCCATTGCCTATCTCTCACACACACACTACAACCTCTTTAAGTAGTGAGTCCACTAGGCCCATTCCGGCCCAGCGAGCCGAGTGGGCAGACGAGGCTCCCTTCTGGGCCGGCCCGTCACTTGAATCAGCTTCTCGCGCTCATCTGATGCACTCCTGCTGGCCTGATTGTTGACATCAACACACTTGAAAAACCAGGGGGGGAGATCGAGCGCCATCATGTGAAAAATGGGCATGGCCGAGAGCTACGAGTTAACCAGGGTGATTGGCCTGAGGCGCCGCCGCATAACTTCTTCCACGTCTCCAAGTCTTGCCGTGGAGAGGGCAGTTACCGGTCAATTGATCGTGGATGCCAACGCCCGTGCCATTTTCTGTGCGTCTTCCTTGTTCAAGGATTTCTACCTGTTTCTGTTTGAGTAGCGATTGATCCATCTCGCCATCGCTACGCGCGCACGACGGGAGAAGTGATAAACAAAACACAACTAGTACTAAAGTTATTAGATCGTGATTGATGGCAATAAGACAAAATCAGAAACAAAACGGACAATCCCCTAATCCAATTTCCTCTTTTACGCATGTATGCATGCCCGTCGATTTTTGCCGTGGACGGGGTTGTGGTTGATCGAATCAGCAGCAAAGTGCTGATAACATACGTGTGATGAAAAGATGTACTGAAGAGACACCTCTTTCCAACTGACACCTCGTAGGAGGGATCTTTAATTTCTCAACAGAGAGAAAGAAAACGCTGGGGAAACTAGCCACACTTTTGTACAGTACATAATGAGCCCTAAACAGAATTACCTATTACAGAAAAGAGGGTTTTCAACTTCTCATAAGCTCGAAAACAGAGGACCATCCTCTCGCCGCGCCCGTCGCGTCGATGGCGGCTCTTCCCACGGCTCTGTCACCGTTGACTCACTGGATCGTGCCGAGAGCAGCGAAGGGGGAAGTGCGCCATGGCGATGCCCTCCTCCTCGTCGCCGGGGGAGCTCCGGCGGCTCCCGGGCGGAGGAGGGGCACCGGCGGCCCGCCCCGCCAGCGTGTCCACGAGCCCGAAGGCGGGGCTCCATTGTGCGGCGCTGAGGTACTCGACACTGGCATTGCCAGTGACAAACGTCCTCAACGCCGCCAACCGTGCTGGCGCGGTGGACGACGAGGCGGCGCGTGCTGGCGCGGTCGACGAGGCGGAGGAGTGTGCTGCCGCGGTGGACGACGAGGCGGCGCGTGCTGGCGCGGTCGACGAGGCGGAGGAGTGTGCTGCCGCGGTGGACGACGAGGCGGCGCGTGCTGGCGCGGTCGACGAGGCGGAGGAGTGTGCTGCCGCGGTGGACGACGAGGCGGCGCGTGCTGGCGCGGTCGACGACGAGGCGGACGCGTGTGCTGTCGCGGTCGACGACGAGCTGGCCGAGCTCCGTGGCGCCGACGACGGCAACGGGGGTGGTGGTGCGCCATAGACAAGCCTATAAAGGTAATGCCCCAACTTGGCCACTACTGCACCCACGGCGAGCACCAAGAAGAACAGGCCTAGAGCTTTCCCTATAGATACCATGGGGGCAGAGGGAGAAGGGCTGATTCAGTCGGTGCGGTGGTGGAGGGTGAGAGGGACTTGGTACTTGGCGCGGGTGAGAGGAGGGAGTATGCCGGCCGGCATGTATATAGCGTCGGGAGCGCGAGGAGGAGTGAGGTGAGAGCATGAATGAGCATGAGCATGATGCATGCCATGTGGGCCACGAGCCCACGGCTCACGAGTGAGGGCGGATACGTGAATCCATGTATGCAAGACCACGATGAGTGGGCGGGCAGGCTGAGGGAGATGGCCTTGGCGTCGGGGAGAAGCGGATGCTGTTATGTGCCATTAGAGTAGTTTGGCATCATTCATCGATTGTCTTTTTTTGTTTTGAAACATTCATCAATTGTCCTTTTTAACTGGGAGGTACTGTGTCCAGGGGGTTGCCAGGGCAATCTGGTGTCCTTTTAACTGTGCCCAGGTGCAATCTGGCGTACTGTAGATAGAACTATATTCAGTTTTGTTAAAGCACATCTAAATGTGCTCTAAATATTGCATATCTAAATTCTATGTTATTGATTTTACGCATTTTCTTTATCTTTTTTTTTTCTTTCTAGATTGATTGAGCCATTTAGATGTGAGCGGAGGCGTGGATGAATGGGTCATGTACAATCATTCTTTTTTCAGGGGAGTAATAAGGTAAATCAATCGATGATGACTGATAATTAGGCTGAGGCAATGGGCATAATAATTAAACACGAAGTCAACATAAAAAAACATTAAAACATCTGGTCAACCCCCGACCAAAGTATACTTAAACTTAATTAAACATAAATTTAAAACTGAAAAAAGACTGCCCGCCAACGTGCTGCCCTACGCGTCGTCGTCCAGGCCGGTGAGGTCGACAAAGTCCAGTGGTGGCCCTGCCCATGGGAAGGTCTGCTGCCACATCGCCCGTGCCGCCTCCTCCGCGGTCCACGGCGCAGGCGGATCTGCTGCGTGGCGCACATGATCCTCCTCTTCGTGCTCCCGATGCTCCTCCTCCTCCTTGCGTGCCTAGCACCACGCGCTCCCCCTTCTCGCGTTCCTGCTGCATGCGCCGCTCGCCGTCCTCCCGCTCCTCCGCCGGCGCGCGCTGCCTCCAGTGCTCGAGGTACGTCGCCTCCTGCTCTGGTGTCGCGCCCAGCACGGCGGCCAGCAGGATCACCCACTCGCAGAGGATGCCAGTCCATGTGTACCTCTCCTGGATATGTGGTTCCGATGCAGGCTCCGTCTTGGGAATGCTCGGCACAGGCTAAGGCAGCGGCGGCGGTGGCAGAGGGTGGACGCAGTCTCCATCACAGACAGCTGCAGCGCCTCCTCCAAGCCTTCCCAACGCGCGTCCTCCTCGCGCTGAGACTCCTCCAGGGCGCGCTAGAGCGCCTCCACCAAGCCTTCCCAACGCGCGTCCTCCTTGCGCTGAGACTCCTCCAGGGCGCGCTAGAGCGCCTCCTCCAAGCCTTCCCAATGTGTGTCCTCCTCGCGCTGAGACTCCTCCAGTGCGCGCTGGAGCGCCTCCTCCAGTGCGGCCTGGTAGGCTGCCTCTTTAATATATGTACAGATACAATATACAGTTACGTATAGAAGCTCTATGTAAATATACAGTCTAACACCCTCCCTCAATCTTAACTGTGACCTGAGAAAGTTAAGATTGCGTCTACAATCTTCGAGCTGAGGTTGTGGAAGTGGCTTCATGAAGATGTCAGCAAGTTGATCTTTGGAGGAGATAAACTTGATATGAAGAAGCTTCTGTGCAACACGTTCCCTCACAAAATGATAGTCAACTTTGATGTGCTTGCGAGCATGGAAATCTGGATTGCACGAAAGATATGTCGCACCAATATTGTCACACCAAAGAACCGGTGTCTGCTCCTGAGAGACTCCCAACTCTCTCAACAGAGACAGTACCCAAATAAGCTTAGCTGTGGCATTGGAAAATTCCTTATACTCTGCTTCAGTGCTACTCCAAGATACGGTGGCATGCTTGTGCGCACTCCAAACGATCAAGTTTGGACCAAAGAAGACAGCATAGCCCCCCCCCCCCCCCCCCTCATCCAGGCTCCCAGCCCAATTTGCATCAGAGAACGTCGAGAGAGCACTCGAGGAGGTAGACCGGAGATGCAAGCCATATGAGACAGTATGAGAGAGATAATGCAGTATCTGCTTCACAGCTGACCAGTGTGAAGTCCGAGGAGCATGAAGATACTGGCACACACGATTTACCGCATAGGAGATGTCTGGTCGTGTGATAGTCAAGTACTGCAAACCACCAACAATGTTGTGGTACTCTGTAGCATCATCTGAAGGAAGCAAAGCACCATCCAATGCCGATAACCGATCAGTCGCAGACATAGGAGTGGTAGCATGCTTGCATTGCAACATACCCGCACATCGCAGCAAGTCCAGGGAATACCTATGCCGAGTGAGAGTTAGGCCAGCAGTTGACCGTGAGACCTCCAGACCAAGGAAGTAATGGAGAGCATCCAGATCCTTGACAGCAAAGTGACCACTCATAGCAAACAACAAACGATCAGCGGCAGTCACTGAGGAGCTGATAAGAATAATGTCATCAACATAAACCAGTAGATACATAGTGACCTCATGATGGTGGAACAGGAACAGAGATGTATCAGTAGTTGACGGAGCAAATCCATGACGTCGAAGAACCGAGCCAAGTCGTAAATGCCATGCACGAGGAGCCTGCTTAAGTCCATAAAGTGCCTTAACAAGACGACATAAATGATGTGGACGAGCAGGATCAACAAAACCTGGAGGTTGCCGCATATAAACATCTTCCTCCAAGACCCCATGAAGAAAAGCATTCTGAACAAGCTGACGCAGAGACCACCCTTTGGCAACAGCCAAGGACAGAAGCAAACAAATAGTGGTAGGTTTGACAACCGGACTGAAAGTATCCTCATAATCAAGACCATACCTTTTCTTGAAACCTTTGGCCACCAGTCGTGCCTTGTATCCCTCAATAGAAACACCAGCATGCTTCTTTACCTTAAACACCCACTTTGAGTCAATAATGTTGACACCAGACACAGGAGGAACCAAGCGCCAAGTATCGTTCCTCTATAGGGCCTGAAACTCCTGCTCCATGGCACTGCGCCAGTGCGGAATTCGAAGAGCCGCCTGAAAATGCCGACGCTCAGTAGTGGGGTCAGCATCTGCCTATAGTAGGACGCAGAATAGCGGTATGTGGCAGAGGTGGCTGAGGTGGCGTTGGAGACGAAGTCGATGAAGATGGCGACGACAACGCAGACCGCTCCCCGGGCTCAAAAGTCACATGCACCGTTGACACGTCCGGCAGCACGAGAGATTCGGCCGGGCTAGGCGAACGGCCTGGCGAGGACGGGGCGGTGGCCGGCTTTGCCGATGCGGGCGTCGGGCCAGGCTCA
>NW_024119489.1:0-12894 GCF_003073215.2 Triticum urartu
GATGGTCTCATCGGGTGGAGTAGATGATGATGGAGCTTTCTTGAAGTTGCTTGTAGTAGGAGGACGAGTTGAGCTTGTCGAAGCTTTCTTGTAACTTGACTTGTCGTCGTTGCTTGTAGAAGGCTTGGTTGAGGTAGAAGGTTTTGGAGTCGTCGAAGCTTGATTGTTGGAGAGGCCATAGGACTTGGATGAGAACTTGGCGTACTTGAAGTCGTCTTGTAGTTGCCGTTCCGCTTTGGTAGCTTGATGCACTAGCTCGACGAGGTTCGAGTATGGTTGGAAGTCGGCGATATTCTTGATAGGATGATTGAGTCCATTCAAGAACCTTGCCATAGTTTGCTCATCATCTTCTTTGACATTGGCTCGTATCATGGCAATCTCCATTTCCTTGTAGTACTCTTCAACACTCTTGGTTCCTTCCTTGAGTTGTTGCAGTTTCTTGAAGAGGTCGCGGTTGTAGTAGGTAGGCACGAAGCGTGCTCTCATGACATCCTTCATTTGTGCCCAAGTAGTGATGGGTGGTTCACCTCTTGCCTCGCGGCGCTCAATGACTTGATCCCACCAAATTAGGACGTAGTCTTGGAATTCAAGGGATGCCATTGCGATCTTCTTATCTTCTTCGTATTTGTGCAAGCGGAAGATTTTGTCAACCTTCAATGCCCATGAGATGTACTCTTCGGGGTCATTGCTTCCATTGAACTTGGGCATGGTGAACTTTAGCTTGTTGTAGCGTTGCTCTTCATTGTTTTGGGGTCGGGGATGATGACGCCCATGTTGTAGATGATTGTTCAACTCGTGGTGCTCTTGACGCGGAGGGTTGTCAACCTCGTGTTGCTCTTGTCGTGGAGGATTCCCATTGTTGTCAAGCTCTTAATGAACTTGATGTTCTTGTCTCGCTTGAGGGGGAGCTTGTCTATCTTGACGAGGCGCTTGTCTATCTTGACGAGGATCTTGTTGATGCACACGTCTTTGGTAAATTCTTTCTTGAGCTTCATCGTGAAGTGCTTCTTGATGTAGTCGAGCTTGTCGGCCTCTATTGGCTACAGCACAACTTGATTCATGAAGGGCACGTTGCGCTTCAAGTGCTAGAGCTTCACGTATTTGTTGTTCTTGGCGTTCCGCCTCGGCGTCTTGTGCATCTTGATTTTGTCGCGCTCGCTCCTCTTGTTCTTGTTGACGTTGCCGTTGCCTTTCTCGAGCTAGCGCAAAGGCTTCTTCGGCTTGATGTTGTCGATGTTCTTGCGAGTCGGTGTCTCAAAGTGGATTGAGGTTTGCTTGACGCTCGCTGCACGCGGCTCGACGAAGAGTGTTCGATGTCGGTGTACTTGAGCCGTAGAGGGTGAAGTCGGAATGTTGACTTGAACCGCTCCTTCTTGAAGTGGAAGAAGAGCGGTTGAGCAACAAAGCGCGAATCTCGTCCATCCTTGCGTCATTCTCTTGCTTGTGATCGTCGAGCTTGTGGTCGAAGTAGTCCCTTGTACGTTGCTCGGAAAGTCGCAAGTCGGTGGCAAGGTTGTCGATGCGTTCACTCATAGCTTGTTGCTCTTGATGCAAAGCACGTTGTGTACCAAAGAGGTGACTCTTGGTGACGAAGGAGTTCATGTCGTCGTCTTGCTCCATGAAGAGCGGGTTGGTAGAAGTACTTGGCCTATCCATCATTCCAAGACAAGTGTGAGTGGAAGAATGGGAAGAACCAATATCAAATGTACCTTGACCGATGTTGATAATGGATCAAAGATGACTCCAATGTGTAACAAGGAAATAGCACAATTGGTACCAATTCTTGTCGGTTCTCACACCTACACAAGTAAAAGCTTATGGTGGAGCGGTTAGGACGGTGGCACAAAATTTGATGCAATTGTAAGTGAGACTCAATAATGTTGGAAAAGATTCACGAATTTGCAAATGCAACAAGTAGACCAATAGCAAGATATGGTACACGGAAACACACATGCAAATAGAGAAGATGGGGTTATGCAACCAAGGATGAGCCAGAATGTGGAATTCACCAAGATGCTCTTGTTGCACAACACTAGAGAGACGCTAGCACGATTGCACAATAGGCGGATACGAACTTGTGCACAACCTACTAAGCAAAAATGCAACGACTTCTATCCCAAGTATGCTATATGTATGATGTTCCTATGCATTGATCCAAGATGATCGAGTATGATAATCTTAATGTTGTATGATGCTATGGTTCTTGGTCTTTGCTTGTCTTTCCTCTTTTGCTTAAAAGCTTGTTTGGCTCTTTGATGTTTGAGCTCTTTTCTCATGCAATGTTTCATGAAGCAAGATAGCAATTGTGTATGTGACAACAACTTTGTGACACAAGTGATGATACCAAGAGATGCAACACGATGATGGTATGTATGCTATGGGAAGTATGAACACTAATGTGCACAAGTCACATTGCGGCAATACTCAAGGGCTAGTCTCGATGGGTAAGCAATGCGAAAGTAAGGCCATGTGGTTATCAATGTAATGGCAAGAGTGATATGTCCAATACCAAGATGAGGTTACCGGTCTTGCTTCCGGTATGGTGTCAAAATGGTGGCACGAATACCAAGTCGTAGTCGAGGTGGTCGTTGTTGATGACACGTCCGTGGCAAAAATGAGCAGCGGTGATGTCAGTGTCGAACCATACCTAGATAGCCGAAACATAAAAGGATACGGTACCGCAACTCAAATTCTCAAAGCAAAATTTGGCAAAATTGTCGGAGTTAGTAGCGGGAAAGGCTAGGTTGGTGCTATGCGGAAGTGGTGGAGGTATGCGGAAATGTATGTGGGCACCGGAACGAAATTTGGCGAGAGTTAGGCGGGAAACCTATGGTGGATGGGTTGTTTTGCTGCCAGGGGCCGGATGTCCGGGGGTGATGGCCAGATGTCCGGGGTGCCGGATGTCCGGGCTGGTCGGACCGGATGTCCGGGCGCTGGATCCGTGGAAGAATTCGAAGAACACCGCGTGGAGAGGTCAAATCTGGGGCAAAATTTGGAAGATTTTGTGGATGGAATTTGGGGAAAAGGTGGGGGGAAGCTAGATCTACCTGCAACACACGAAATCCGCGGATCAAATCCAACAAAACTTCATCACACCAACAAATCACAAAAAAAATTTGGGGCTATTTTTGTGGGGCAATTTTCGGATTAGGACAAAAAAACAACAAAACAAGGCTAGAAACACAACGGGAAGGCTCCGAAATCGTGATCAATGTGGCTCATGATACCAAGATGATGTAGGGTGAAACCCTAGATGGCCGATCTTTCACGAAAGGAGCGGATCCCAAAGAGAAACACGAAGAACACAAGGGGATTCACGAGGGAAACACGAGAGAAACACTCTAACCAACAAGATTGCATTACACATATGCTAGATCCTCGAAACACAAAGAGATACACGATGATCCAAGGTCAACAAAGGACGATACAAAGTAACGGGTTCTTCTCCTTGAAGGAGGTCTTGATGGGGCCGCCCAAGAGGGGGGGTCTTGAATCCAAGTTGATCTTCTCCGAAGAGGGGCCGCAGTCTCTCTCGAGGAGGAGATCGGTATGGATGAGAGAAGCTCTATCTCACATATGAGCTAAACCAACGCTAACCCTAGAAAGAGGAAGGGGATGAAGTATATATAGTCTAGGGGGCGAGAGGGTACATGGGCTTCGGCTCTTTACTGTTCACAAACAGGCGAGGCCGGATGTCCGGGCGTCGGGCCAGATGTCCGGGGCTTCAGGAGTGGCCGGATGTCCGGGCTGGCGGTGAAGACTTCTACGGTCTCTGGATAGACGAGGCCGGATTTCCGGGCAGAGGGCCGAATTTCCGGGGCTTCGGGGGAGGCCAGATGTCCAGGGCGCGGGGCCGGATGTCCAGGCCCTGTAGCTTTTCTGGCTGGGCTCCGGCTGCTGTGGTGGCATCTCCAGGGGCCGGATGTCCGGGGTCCTGGCCGGATGTCTGGGGCCTGGAAGGTGAACTTGCCCGTTTCCGTTGGTTCTCTTCATCCGTGGACTTGGCGACTTGTCCATCTTCACGTGCATCTTCGGGAGGCTCCTCTTGACACGTGATCATGCATAGCATCTCGGACTTAGGTAGTAACCATGTCTCGAGTGGATCATATGTGATATCACTAAGGAAAGAAGTCACCTCGTTCTCGAGAGCTCTGGCTCGTGCTCGTGTCATGGGTCCTCTTGGCTCTTGATGCAACGATGGTAGGTCCATGGGGATGATCATGGGATGCTCCGCATCAGGGGTCTTGAATCCAAGGTGGATCTTCTCCGTAGAGGGGCCGCGGTCTCTCGCGTGGAGTAGATCCGATATGGATGAGCAATGTAATATCTCTAAAATGAGCTAAACCAATGCTAACGCTAGCTAGGATGAATGGGGTGTCTATTTATAGTCTAAGTGCAAAGGGGACGAAGTGAAGGGGTACATGGGCCTCGGGCCCGAACACTGTGCGCAGACAGGTACCGGACATCCGCTGGGGACCGGTCGTCCGATGTCTCAGGAGCTGCCAGACGTCCGGTGTCCTCCGATCGTCCGCTGGTTCCACTTTGTGATGGGGGTGCCGGACGTCCGGAAACGTCGGTCTTCCGCTGACTTTGGTTCGGGTGCAGGTGCGCCGGTCGTCCGGTCCGGACCGGATGTCCGCTCATTGGCCTCGGGTGCAAGGGCACCGGTCGTCCGGCCTGGACCGGACGTCCGCTCGCTGGGGCTCGGCTGACACTTCAGGCGCCGGACGTTCGGTCCCGGCCGGTCGTCCGGTGGCTGGGACTTTTCCTGCAGCCCTTCTTCTTCCCCGTCTTCTCGTCCATCTTCCTCTTCTTCTTGTCCTTGCTCTTTAGCTTCTTCATTGTACCTGAGTATGCACAAAGTATCCATATGAGGTAGTAGCCATGCTTCATGTGCATCGAAGTGGAATTGTGAGAGGAGAGATGTCACCTCGGTTTCAAGAGCTCTTGCACGTGATCGAGTCATGGGTCCGGTAGGCACTTGATGAGACGATGGTAGGTCCATGGGGATGACCTTGCGATGCTCCGCATCAATCATAGTATAATCATATGCATGGGGCACAAAGCAAACATGGAAGTAATAAGTGATATCTCCACCAAGCTTGCAAATACACATAGAAGTACTAGAAACAATCATCATGCTTGGGATTGCAAGGTTGACAAGTATTCAAGGGTACCTACACAAAAGAAACACAAATGAAAGAAATTGTGCGTGTGGTAAATGTACACATCATCCATCATGATGTGTATGTGCACATGAGAGTTAGTACAAGATAAGCATCACTCAAAGAAATTTGATGCATGGTATAAGAACATGTCATCCATCATGAAAGAATAGTTATTGTGTATAACACGATGGGGACAGAAATTGAGAATGCAAGTATATGGCACATCAATAGCATGTTTATTCATGGGAAGCATATGGTGCACACAAGTATTGGGATCATGCAATGAATGGGATGAATCAGAATCTCCTAAAATGTATGAGGAAACTATGGGGGGTCTCCTCATGAGCAATATTGGAAACATCATATGGAGAAAATGGACAACATCCAAAACAATGCATATCCGAAGCTAGGTGGTTATGGCATGGCATATGAGATAAATGATGCAAAGGTAGCATGTCAATATCATCACAAGAGAAACAAATTCCAATAACCATAAGCTTTTCATCTATGCCATATGTGCAAATTGGGTTTATTTTAATAGCATATGCATAGTCACTATGAAGAGATTGCAAATATGACATATGATTGATCTGATGCATAGCATATGACAAGTCAAGCGGATTGGCAAACATGATGTGACCTAGAGAATTGTCACAAAAAATCCTATGTAACATGGCATCACAACTAAAATACTCCACATGAGAATCATCATACTCATCATAAATGGGCAAGAAATCATCACATGAGGAAGTCGTACTAGCATGAATCATGGAAATAGGTGGATCAACATCATGCAAACAATCAATGTTAAGATAGTCCACTAGTGGGACAAGAGCATCACCTTCACCTATGTTACCTTTGTCATTCCACTTATGTGGTGTAGGTGAGGTGGGTAAGACCGAACGGTGGTCAAGATCATCATTGTGATGGAACCATGTGGGGGGAGCATCATATTCCACCATGGCCATCGTCTTGTCCAAAGGTAGGACGCAGTCGTTGCGAATTGGCGCATCATCATATATGGGACCTAGCACCAAATGAGAAGACACAATAGAGGTAGAGGTCAAGTCATTAGTGTTGTAAGTGGCCTCACATGACCTATCAACTATCTCACTCTCTCTATGTGGTGGTTCACTCACTTCCTCAAAAATAGGTGCACTCAAAATCACATATGGTGGAGTCACTCATCTCACTCAAGAGGTGGGGGTTGTGGCTCTCCTCACATGGGAATTGTGGAAACACATCATATATGCGGCTAGTGGTGAAGTCACTCTCACTCTCAATATGGTGGAAAAAGTCACTCAAGTCATCATACGTCGTCGTGGTCGAAGGGAAAATCCCATGCTCAACCATCTCGTCGTCGTTGCCATGGATGAAGGCCGAAGATGTCACATCATCACGCTCGCCTCCTAAGATGGAAGCATCATCCTTGCTCGCCACATTGTCGCTCGCCTCCAAAGCTTGGTCCTTGAGGGTCTCCGTAGTTCTACTCGTCGGCGCACCGTCTTGAAAAAGAGTCATGGAGGACTCGGCATCATCAATGCCACAAAGAGGGATGGCGGTGAAGTCGAACTTGGGAGCATCATCTTGGAGCTCGTCGGGATTGGACATCTTGGTGGTACTATCCTCATGCTCGTTCTCATGGAGCTTGGTCATCGTGAAGTGAGCTTGGGGTGGAGAAGCTTTGGCCTTCATGAGTTCTTGTTCCGCCTTGAGAGCACCAATGTAGTTATCCTCGAGGGACTTGTAGTTCTCGAGGAAGATCGTCTTGGAGATGTCGTTGTGCAATCCCACCATGAAGTGGAACTTCATCGAAATGGGTTCGTCCACACCGGCTCGTCGCAAGGCTTTCTTCATCTCCTTGAAGTACTCGTCGATGGACTTTGATCCTTGGATGGTGTTCTCCAATTGGCGTTGAAGTTGTTCCGTGTAGGTTGGGGTCACGAACTCGCGCCACAACGCTCTCTTCTTCTTGGGCCAACTCATGTTGTAGGTCTCCGAAGGTGCGTGAAGCCACCATGTGGACGCGTAGTCATGGAAGTTCCTTGTGGCGCACTTCACTTGATCTTCAGGAGGAACTTGATGTAGCTTGAGGTAGTCGTCCATCAAACGCTCCCAGTCGAGATACTCCTCGGTTTCTAGAGTCCCATAGAAAGGAATCTCATGGTCGATGTCGAGGTCGTAGTAGCTCGTGGAAGTCATGGACTTGAGCTTGGGGAGCTTCTCTTGAAGGCTTGTGGGCGAAGATGCCGTATGTCCATAGGGGAATATGCCTTGAAGTCGCTTGGCGAAGATGCCAAGGGCGATGGTGAAGTCGTTGAGCGGTTGTTGGTGTTGAGCTATTGACCTTCACGTCCGTGGTGGTGATGGTGTCGATGCCGATGTGACCTTGCCGGAGATGGTAGCTCGGAGGCTTGTGGTCTTGAGCATCTTCTCGAACATGAGGAAGACCGCTTGTAGGACTTGATGAGGGCTTTGATCTCCTCCATTTGAGCTTGCATCTTGGCGTCGGTGGAGTTTTGCATGGCATCGAACTTGTTGTTGTTGTTGTAGACCGAAGATGAAATGCCTTGCCTATCCATCACAAGACTCGAGGAAATATGAGTGCGAGAAAGAGAAGAACGAATACCAAATGTACCTTGACCGAAGTTGAAAGTGGATCAATGATCACTCCAATGTGGACATGGAAATAGCACAATTGGTACCAATTCTTGTCGGGTTCTCACACCTACACAAATAAGGCTTATGGTGGAGCTCGGTGAGGATAGTGGCACAAAAAATTTGATGCAAAATGTTATCAAGAGTCAATAATGTTGAAAGGATTCACAAATTCGCAAGTGTAACAAGTAGACCAATAGCAATATGGCACACGGAAACACACACACACACGGATAGATAAATGGGGTCGTGCAACCAAGGAGGAGCGCAAAATGTGGAATCCACGGAAAACGCTCGTGTTGCACAACTCAAGAGAGACGCTAGCACGATTGCTCTATAGGCGGATATGACACTTGTGCACAACCTATAAGATGCAAAAATGCAACGACTTCTATCCCAAGTATGCTATGTATATGATGTTTCGGCGGTATGATCCAAGATGATCGGATATGACAATCTGCTGCAATGTGGTATGATGCTATGGCACTTGCTTACAAGCTCTTTGTTCACTATTTTTCTTTGCTTAAAAGCTTATTCTTTTTTTGTATGGCCAATTTTGCACAATGCACAAACCAAGATAGCAATTGTATATATGCGGGAACAAACTTGTGGCACAAAGGATGATATGATACCAAGATGATACCGATATGGTATGGTATGCATGCAATGTATGGTGTAGATCACTAATGTGCACAAGTAATGTTGCCGGCAATACTCAAATGGTAGTCTCGATAGGCAAGTGACGCAAAATGGGCTAGGGGCTAACAATGCAATGGCAAGGGAATATACAATGGAGGGATACCACGATACCGAGATGATATGGAGGTTACCGTCCGTGTCGATGATGAGTGGCAGTGATCTGGATGGAGATATCAATATAATGGAGACTCGTCCCTAAGTAGCCGAAACACCTTAGGAAACGGAAAAACCGCGAACTCAAAATCTCGAATGTCAAATGTCAAATGGTGGTAGCGGGATGCGATGGTGGTTGCGGAAGCTCAATGGGATTGCAGAAATGCAATGATGGGTTTTGCGAGTAGGCAATGTGGAAGTGGAGGGTAAGGTGGTGTGCTATACACGGTGTCGGAGTTGAAAGCACGGTCCCTAAGTAGCCGAAACACCTTAGGAGACACAACTCACAACACTAACAAAATTGGGTTAAGTTGGGGTGGTGGAAGTGTATGGTGGACAAGCCTATGCGGAAGTTATGGTGGTGGTTGTGGTTGATAAAGAAGCAATAGTCCCTAAGTATCCTAAACACCTTAGTAGACTCAAATCACTCCTCAAGCAACCACTAATATGATGGGGAACAAAATTGGTTAGGTTGCGGAAGTCGGTGGTGGTTATGCGGAGGTTGTGGTGGAAGCCCTAGGCAAAGATGCCAAAATTGCAAAAATTTGATGGAGTCAAATGGTGTTCGTAGTATTTTTGTGGGAAGGGGTATGTCAAGAGCTTTTCAACGAGCTAAAGAACGCGAAAATCAGACTCCGGATGAATTAGTTATGGACAATACGGTGAAACGGGGAAGGCTGAAGTTATAGGGGCCGGACATCCGGGCTCAGGGGCCGGATATCCGAGGGCTGATGTCCAGAACCGTGCGTGATAGAGGCAAAGGTGTCCCGTATTTCGATGAGATGGTGACTATCGTTTTGTAGGAAGTTGACTTTGACAATCCGACTACGAACGTGCGAGGACGTCGCGCCTTAGCAATCGCTAAACCAACTCCGAAAGGTTATTGACCATGCCGGAGCACGATCAACCTGACCACGAAGGTCTGTTTCCTGCAGGCAAACGAAGAACAAGCAAGAAACTGAGATTGCAATCTGGATATTGCGAATATAAGATGAAAGCTTTATTAATCGAGGTGGGGTTCTGTGCCGCCTTTGTCTGGTCGTTGAACACAAACGAAGTACGCGAAGTTGCAGCTATGGCGAACTTTTAATCTAAACAAAACCCAAAGCCTAAACGATGCCCTAAGGGTTGTATATATGGAGGAGAGAGGGGGAATTTCGTGGCCCTTGGTGGACGGGTCCGAAACCAACCCTAACTCTTGTTTCCCCACACATACGGACTCTAAAAACAGCCTATACTTAAGTACTTCGAAAATACATGGGCCTGGCCCAATAATAAGGTGACGCAGCACCTAAAATAGCCTCTGGACGAAATTTATGAAGTGGCATCTTGTATATTTCGTCCCATGCTTCATGCACTCATTATGGTGGCTTCAGAGTCGTGGAATCATCACTTGTAACTCCGTTCTTGTTCCCCTTGCGCATGCCATCATCTCCATGCTTGAACTTGCTCCAAGGTTCATCTTTCTTGTCCAAGCTAGGCCCTTCATTTGTAAGCAAAACAAATGTATCCAATTTAGGCAGCATCATATTCTCATGAACATTAGAATCATTACCAAGAAACGAAAGTACCTGATAATTCAATTGGCGTGCGCGACCTCTAGTAATTGGTCCAGTATGTATAACAACAGGGGCTGTGGGTGTAACAATGGTATTGATGTCCTCATCATCCTCCCCTTCTTGAAATGAAGTCGTCCTCGACGAAAGCTCATCTTCCTCACCCAAATAAGGCTTCAAATCTGCAATGTTAAAAGTGGGACTAACCCCAAATTCTACGGGCTGCTCAAGTGATGCCGAGCATCCCAAGGTCATCCCTATGGACCTACCGTCGTCTCATCAAGTGCCTACCGGACCCATGACTCGATCACGTGCAAGAGCCCTTGAAACCGAGGTGACATCTCTCCTCTCACAATTCCACTTCGATGCGCATGAAGCATGGCTACTACCTCATATGGAAACTTTGTGCATACTCAGGTAGAATGGAGAAGCTAAGGAGCAAGGACAAGAAGAAGAGGAAGATGGACGAGAAGATGGAGAAGAAGAAGGGATGCAGGAAAAGTCCCAGCCACCGGACGTCCGGCGCCTGAAGCCTCAGCCAAACCACAGCGAGCGGACGTCCGGCCCAGACCAGACGACCGGTGCCCCTGCACCCGAAGCGAACGAGCGGACGTCCGGTCCGGACCGGACGACCGGCGCACCAGCACCCGAGCCAACATGAGCGGAAGTCCGGAGCTATCGGACATCCGGCACCACTAGCACAGAGTAGAACCAGCGGACGACCGGAGGACAACGGACGTCCGGCAGCTCCTGAGACACCGGACGACCGGTCCCCAGCGGACGTCCGGTACCTGGCTGCGTCCAGATTTGGAACCGAGGCCCATGTACCCTTTCACTTCGGCCCCCTTTTGCACGTAGACTATAAATAGACCGCCCATTCATCCTAGCTAGGGCTAGTGTTGGTTTAGCTCATACTTCGAGATAGATCTTCGCTCATCCATACCAATCTCCTCGACGAGAGATACTGCGGCCCCTCTTCGGAGAAGATCAACTTGGATTCAAGATCCCCCTCTTGGGCAGCCCCATCAAGACCTCCTTCTAGGAGAACAACCGGTAACTTTGTATCGTCCTTTGTTGACCTTGGATCATCGTGTATCTCTCTGTGTTTTGAGGATCTAGCACATGTGTGATCTATTTCTTGTTGGTTGAGTGTTTATCTTGTGTTTCCCCTCATTTTCCCCCTCGTGTTCTTCGTGTTCCTCGTAGGGATCCGCTCCTTTCATGAAAGATCGGCCATCGAGGGTTCCACCCTACATCATCCAGTTTATATGCATTATCATTTATTTTCTCTAAGACCTTAAAAGGACTATCAGCACGTGGCATTAGCTTTGATTTGCGCAAATTAGGAAATCTATCCTTACGCAAATGTAACCAAACAAGATCTCCAGGTGCAAACACAACATGTTTTCTACCCTAATCTCTAGAAAGTTTATATTTAGCATTCATACGCTCAATGTTTTCCTTAGTTAACTCATGCATTTTTGAAATCAATTCAGCACGTTCTTTAGCATCAAAATTAACCTTCTCCGAAGATGGAAGAGGCAACAAATCAATAGGTGCACGAGGTAGGAAACCATACACAATTTCAAAAGGGCACATCTTAGTAGTAGAATGCAATGAACGATTATGAGCAAATTCAATATGAGGCAAGCATTCTGCCCAAATTTCTTATTATTCTTCAAAACAGCCCTAAGCATAGTAGACAATGTTCTATCGACTACTTCAGTTTGTCCATCAGTTTGGGGGTGACAAGTAGTACTAAAAAGCAGTTTAGTCCCCAACTTAGCCCATAAACATCTCCAGAAGTGGCTAAGAAATTTAGTATCACGACGTGAAACAATAGTATTTGGCACACCATGCAAGCGAATAATTTCATGAAAGAACAAATTAGCAACATTAACAGCATCATCGCTTTTATGACATGGTATAAAGTGTGCCATTTTCGAGAACCTATCCACGATAACAAATATGCTATCCCTCCCCATCTTTGTTCGAGGTAAACCTAAAACAAAGTCCATAGATATATCCTCCCAAGGAACACTAGGTACAGGCAAAGGCATATATAAACCATGAGGATTGAGTCGTGACTTCGCTTTTTGACATGTAGTGCAGCGAGCAACAAAACGCTCAACATCCCGTCTCATCTTTGGCCAAAAGAAATGTGTAGCAAGTATATCCTCCGTCTTCTTGATGCCAAAGTGTCCCATTAATCCTCCTCCATGCGCCTCCTGCAACAACAAAAGATGAACAGAGCTAGCAGGAAAGCATAGCTTGTTAGCAGGGAACACAAAGCCATCATTAATAACGAACTTGTTCCATATTCTTCCTTCTTTACAATTCTGCATTACATCTTTAAAATCAGCATCATGCACATATTGATCTTTGATGGTCTCCAAACCAAAAATTTTGAAGTCAAGTTGTGAAAGCATAGTATAGCGACGAGACAAAGCATCAGCAATAACATTTTCTTTACCTTTCTTGTGTTTAATGACATAAGGGAATGTCTCAATGAATTCAACCCATTTAGCATGTCTACGATTCAGTTTAGCTTGACTTTTAATACGTTTCAAAGATTCATGATCAGAATGTATAACAAATTCTTTGGGCCATAAATAATGTTGCCATGTCTCTAAAGTTCGAACAAGAGCATATAATTCTTT
>NW_024119490.1:0-9505 GCF_003073215.2 Triticum urartu
TCAGCCGTGTAGTTTAAGCTTCCAAACCTGACCTGGTGGCCAGGGGCGTAACTTTCGATCTGCTCCAGATGGCCAAGCGAGTTGGCCCACACTGCGAAGCCGCCGAACACAAAGATCTGTCTGGGGAGAAAAGTCTCACCCTGGACTGCATTGCTATCGATGATCGTAGGAGCCATCAAGCCTAATGGCGACGACACAGAGGAATTCTCAGTAAAAGCACCAATGTCGGTGTCAAAACCGGCGGATCTTGGGTAGGGGGTCCCGAACTATGCGTCTAAGGCGGATGGTAATAGGAGGCAGGGGACACAATGTTTTACCCAGGTTCGGGCCCTCTTGATGGAGGTAAAACCCTACGTCCTGCTTGATTTATTCTTGATGATATGAGTATTACAAGAGTTGATCTACCACGAGATCGGAGAGGCTAAACCCTAGAAGCTAGCCTATGGTATGATTGTTTGTTGTCCTACGGACTAAAACCGTCCATAGACACCGGAAAGGGCTAGGGTTACACAAGATCGGTTACAAAGGAGGAGATATACATATCCGTATTGCCTAGCTTGCCTTCCACACCAACTAGAGTCCCATCCGGACACGAGACGAAGTCTTCAATATTGTATCTTCATAGTATAACAGTCCGTCCAAAGGATATAGTCCGGCTGTCCGGAGACCCTCTAATCCAGGACTCCCTCACCCACCATAATACTTATGCTCTTGAGAGAAGCCACTAGTGAAATCTATGGCTCCCGGGTCTATCTTCCATCATATTAATCTTCCAACACTTAGTTATTTCTATTGCCATTTATTTTACTTTGCATCTTTTTTTGTTCTCTTTATCATAAAAATACCAAAAATATTATCTTATCATATCTATCAGATCTCACTCTCGTAAGTGACCGTGAAGGGATTGCCAACCCATTTATCGCATTGGTTGCGAGGTTCTTATTTGTTTGTGTAGGTGTGTGGGACTCGAGCGTGATCTCCTACTGGATTGATACCTTTGTTCTCAAAAATTGAGGGAAATACTTACGCTACTTTACTGCATCACCCTTTCCTCTTCAAGGGAAAACCAATGCAGTGCTCAAGAGGTAGCAAGAAGGATTGCTGGCGCCGTTGCCGGGGAGATCGCGCCAAGTCAAGTCAAGATTTGACTCCCAACAACGAGCCATTTCTGGCACCATTGCTGGAGTCTACGCACAAGTCAAGACATACCAAGTACCCATCACAAACTCTTATCCCTCGCATTACATTATTTGCCATTTGCCTCTCGTTTTCCTCTCCCCCACTTCACCCTTGTCGTTTTATTCGCTCTCTCTTTTCTGTTCGTCACTTTCTTGTTTGCCTTGTCGTTATGGCTACTCCTCTATGTTCTCTGTTGTCTCCCAAGAATGAAGTTCTTAATTTTAAGCAAAGGGAGGGAGAAAATCTAAAAGATGCTTGGTATAGAATTTTCAATGCTCAAAATAGATCTACCAGGAAGGAATCTACTTTCGTTCTTCTCCGCAATTTTTATGTAGGCGCTACTCCTTGGTACAAATATATTCTTGATACCATTACCGAAGGGAATTTCTTGGGTAGCCACACTTTTGATTCTTATAATGCTATGATAGATTTGTTTGGCTCACCACATCTTTTGGTTAATGGAACTATGTTAACTTTGGAACATGTGATGCAAAGGCTTGAAATTATTGAGAATAAAGTTGCTACTGTAGAGTTGATTGATAATTTGGATAAAAAGATCCACAACCAAATTACCCAATATGGATCTAAGGTGGGAGTTACTCTGAAAAGTTTTAAGGAAAAAGAACCCATAGTTAATGAAAGAATAGATCAAGATTCTACTAGAATCGATAAACTTGAGGGAATTATCACCAACTTGGGGTCCGCTTTTTCTTCCGTTAAAAATACTCCAAATCCTCCTACTAAAATTGCCAAGCTTGTTTATGTTCCTAAAAATAAGGGTGAATTCTCTAGTAAGGAAACTGCGGATTTAAAATCAATAAGTGTTCATCCCAATCTTTTTGCTATCATTAAGGAACCATTTGATACAAATGACTTTCTTGATTTTGTGCCTAGGAGTTTGATCATTAATAAAAAGAAAGAAACTCCTAGAGTTTATAAGTGTCTTATTGAAGAATTGCCTACCAAAGATGGCAATACCTAGATGTACCCTTGCTTTTATGCCTAGCTAGGGGCGTTAAACGATAGCGCTTGTTGGGAGGAAACCCAATTTTATTTTTATTCCTTGCTTTTTACTCCTGTTTAGTAATAAATAATTTATCTAGCCTCTGTTTTGGTTGTGTTTTTGTGTTTAATTAGTGTTTGTGCCAAGTAGAACCGTTGGGAAGACTTGGGGAAAGTCTTTTTGATCTTGCTGTAAAAAACAGAAACTTCAGCGCTCACGAGAATTGCTGCCATTTTTATTTGGAAAGTGCTATTTAGTTAATTCTTTTTGAAGATGATTAATAGATAAATTCCTCACGTCCATAAATTTATTTTAGAATTTTGGGGGTTACAGAAGTTTGCGTTAGCTACAGATTACTACAGACTGTTCTGTTTTTTGATAGATTCTGTTTTTCGTGTGTTGTTTGCTTGTTTTGATGAAACTATGGCTAGTAAAAGAGTTTATAAACCATAGAGAAGTTGGAACACAGTAGTTTTAACACCAATATAAATAAATAATGAGTTCATTACAGTACCTTGAATTGGTGTTTTGTTTTGTTCCGCTAACGGAGCTTACGAGATTTTCTATTTTGAGTTTTGTGTTGTGAAGTTTTCAAGTTTTGGGTAAAGATTTGATGGATTATGGAACAAGGAGTGGAAAGAGCCTAAGCTTGGGGATTCCCATAGCACCCCAAGGTAAAACTCAATTTCACCAAAAAGCCTAAGCTTGGGGATGCCCCGGAAGGCATCCCCTCTTTCATCTTCGTCTATCGGTACCTTTACTTGGAGCTATATTTTTATTCACCACATGATATGTGTTTTGCTTGGAGCGTCTTGTATGATTTGAGTCTTTGATTTTTAGTTTACCACAATCATCCTTTCTGTACACACCTTTTGAGAGAGACTCACATGATTTGAAATTTATTAGAATACTCTATGTGCTTCACTTATATCTTTTGAGCTATATAGTTTTTGCTCTAGTGCTTCACCTATATCTTTTAGAGCACGGCGGTGGTTCTATTTTATAGAAATAGTTGATCTCTCATGCTTCACTTATATTATTTTGAGAGTCCTTTAGAACAACATGGAAATTTGCTTTTAGGAATAATATAAAAACTTTCATAGAAAGTGCATTGAATACTATGAGAAGTTTGATACTTGATAATTGTTTTGAGATATGGAGATGGTGATATTAGAGTCATGCTAGTTGATTAGTTGTGAATTTGAGAAATACTTGTGTTGAAGTTTGTGATTCCCGTAGCATGCACGTATGGTGAACCGTTATGTGATGAAGTCGGAGCATGATATATTTATTGATTGTCTTCCTTATGAGTGGCGGGTGGGGGCGAGCGATAGTCTTTTCCTACCAATCTATCCCCCTAGGAGCATGCGTGTAATACTTTGTTTCGATAACTAATAGATTTTTGCAATAAGTATGTGAGTTCTTTATGACTAATGTTGAGTCCATGGATTATACGCACTCTCACCCTTCCACCATTGCTAGCCTCTCTAGTATCGCGCAACTTTCGCCGGTACCATAAAGCCACCATATACCTTCCTCAAAACAGCCACCATACCTACCTATTATGGCATTTCCATAGCCATCCCGAGATATATTGCCATGCAACTTTCCACCGTTCCATTATTATGACGCACTTCATCATTGTCATATTCCTTGCATGATCATGTAGTTGACATCGTATTTGTGGCAAACCCACATTTCATAATTCTTCATACATGTCACTCATGCATCATTGCACATCCTGGTACACTGCCGAAGGCATTCACATAAAGTCATATTTTGTTCTAAGTATTGAGTTGTAAGTAAATAAAGTGTGATGATCATCATTATTAGAGCATTGTCCCAAGTGAGGAAAGGATGATGGAGACTATGATTCCCCCACAAGTCGGGATGAGACTCCGGATGAAAAAAAAGAGAAAAGAGGCCATAAAAAGAAAGAAGGCCCAAATAAAAAAATGAGAGAAAAGTAGAGAAGGGGCAATGCTACTATCCTTTTTCCACACTTGTGCTTCAAAGTAGCACCATGATCTTCATGATAGAGAGTCTCCTATGATATCACTTTCATATACTAGTGGGAATTTTTCATTATAGAGCTTGGCTTGTATATTCCAATGATGGGCTTCCTCAAAATGCCCTAGGTCTTCATGAGCAAGCAAGTTGGATGCACACCCACTTAGTTTCTTTTGTTGAGCTTTCATATACTTATATCTCTAGTGCATCCATTGCATGGCAATCCCTACTCACTCACATTGATATCTATTGATGGGCATCTCCATAGCCCATTGATACGCCTAGTTGATGTGAGACTATCTTCTCCTTTTTTGTCTTCTCCACAACCACCATTCTATTCCACATATAGTGCTATATCCATGGCTCACGCTCATATATTGCATGGAGATTGAAATTTTTTGAGAACATTAAATGTATGAAAAATTGCTTGGCTTGTCATCAGGGTTGTGCATGATTTAAATATTTTGTGTGGTGAAGATAGAGCATAGCCATACTATATGATTTTGTAGGGATAACTTTCTTCGGCCATGTTATTTTGAGACGACATGATTGCTTAGTTAGTATTCTTGAAGTATTATTATTTTTTTGTCAATATTAAACTTTTATCTAGAATCTTTCGAGTCTGGACATTCATGCCACAATAAAGAAAAATTACATTGAGAAATATGTTATAAAGCATTCCACATCAAAAATTCTTCTTTCATTTACCTACTCGAGGATGAGCAGGAATTAAGCTTGGGGATGCTTGATACATCTCCAACGTATCTATAATTTTTGATTGCTCCATGCTAGTATATTATCTATTTTGGATGTTAATGGGATTTATTTTACACTTTTATATCATTTTTGGGACTAACCTATTAACCGGAGGCCCAGCCCAAATTGCTGCTTTTGCCTATTTTAGAGGTTCGCCAAAAAGGAATATCAAACGGAGTCCAAAAAGAATGAAACCTTCGGGAATGTGATTTTCTCAACAAACGTGATCCAGGAGACTTGGAGTGGCCGTCAAGAAACATTCGAGGAGGGCACGAGGCAGGGGGCGCGCCTACCCCCCCGGGTGCGCCCTCCACCATCGTGGGCCCCTCGTTGATCCACCGACATACTTCTTCCTCCTATATATATCCATGTACCCCCAAACATCCAGGAGCACCACTCGACCGCCGCAACCTTTTTTACCCAAGAGATCCCATCTTGGGGCCTTTTCTGGAGCTCCGCCGGAGGGGGCATTGATCACGGAGGGCCTCTACATCAACTCCATGGCCTCTCCGGTGATGTGTGAGTAGTTTACTCTTTTATGTATGATTGGTTATCTTTGCAAGTCTCTTTGAATTATCAGTTTGGTTTGGCCTACTAGATTGATCTTTCTTGCAATGGGAGAAGTGCTTAGCTTTGGGTTCAATCTTGCGGTGTCCTTTCCCAGTGACAGTAGGGGCAGCAAGGCACGTATTGTATTGTTGCCATCGAGGATAACAAGATGGGGTTTATATCATATTGCATGAGTTTATCCCTCTACATCATGTCATCTTACTTAAAGCATTACTCTGTTCTTATGAACTTAATACTCTAGATGCATGCTGGATAGCGGTCGATGTGTGGAGTAATAGTAGTAGATGCAGGCAGGAGTCGGTCTACTTGTCGCGGACGTGATGCCTATATACATGATCATACCTAGATATTCTCATAACTATGCTCAATTCTATCAACTGCTCGATAGTAATTCGTTTACCCACCATAATACTTATGATCTTGAGAGAAGCCACTAGTGAAACCTATGGCCCCCCGGGTCTATTTTCCATCATATTAATCTTCCAACACTTAGTTATTTCTATTGCCGTTTATTGTACTTTGCATCTTTATTTCTCTTTATCATAAAAATACCAAAAATATTATCTTATCATATCTATCAGATCTCACTCTCGTAAGTGAACGTGAAGGGATTGAGAACCCCTTTATCACGTTGGTTGCGAGGTTCTTATTTGTTTGTGTAGGTGCGTGGGACTCGAGCGTGATCTCCTACTGGATTGATACCTTGGTTCTCAAAAACCGAGGGAAATACTTACGCTACTTTACTGCATCACCCTTTCCTCTTCAAGGAAAACCAACGCAGTGCTCAAGAGGTAGCAACGGGGTCACATTGTTAGAGAATGATGTGATGGACAAGACCCATCCATTAGCTTAGCATAATGATCGTTTAGTTTTTTTGCTATTGCTTTCTTCATGACTTATACATGTTCCTCAAACTTTGAGATTATGCAACTCCCGAATACCAGAGGAACACCTTGCGTGCTATCAAATGTCACAACGCAACTGGGTAATTATAAAGATGCTCTACAGGTGTCTCCGATGGTGTTTGTTGAGTTGGCGTAGATCAAGATTAGGATTTGTCACTCCGTGTATCGAAGAGGTATCTCTGGGCCCTCTCGGTAATGCACATCACTATGAGCCTTGCAAGCAATGTGTCTAATGAGTTAGCCACGGGATGATGCATTACGGAACGAGTAAAGAGACTTGCCGGTAACGAGATTGAACTAGGTATGAGGATATGGACGATCGAATCTCGGGCAAGTAACATACCGATGACAAAGGGAACAACCTATGTTGTTATGCGGTTTGACCGATAAAGATCTTCGTAGAATATATATAGGAGCTAGTATGAGCATCCAGGTTTCGCTAGTTTTTATTGATCGGAGATGTGTCTTGGTCATGTCTACATAGTTCTCGAACCCGTAGGGTCCGCACGCTTAACATTCGTTGAAGATTTGTATTATGAGTTATGTGATTTGATGACCGAAGATTGTTCGGAGTCCCGGATGAGATCACGGACATGACGAGGAGTATGGAAATGGTCGAGACATAAAGATTGATATATTGGACCATGTTATTTGGACACCGGAAGTGTTCCGGATTGTTTCGGGTAAAAACGGAGTGTCGGAGGGGTTACCGGACCCCCCGGGGGGAACTAATGGGCCACCATGGGCCTTGTTGGAGAGAGAGGAGGGCAGACAGAGTAGGCCGCGTGCCCCCCCTTGCAGTCCGAATTGGACAAGGGAAGGGGGGACGGCGCCCCCCTTTCCTACTCGCTCTCCCTCTCCTTCCTTCCCCCTCTCTTCCTTGTGGAGGAATCCTACTAGGATTGGTAATCCTAGTAGGACTCCCTCTCCTTGGGCGCGCCCCTAGGGCCGGCCGGCCTCCCCCTCCCTCCTTTATATACAGGGGCATGGGCACCCTATAACACACAAGTTGTTCTTTTTAGCCGTGTGCGGTGCCCCCCTCCACAGTTACACACCTCGTTCATATTGTTGTAGTGCTTAGGCGAAGCTCTGCGTCGGTAACTTCATCATCACCGTCACCACGCTGTCGTGCTGACAGAACTCTCCCTCGGCCTCAACTGGATCAAGAGTTCGAGGGACGTCATTGAGCTGAACGTGTGCTGATCGCGCAGGTGTCGTGCGTTCGGTACTTGATCGGTTGGATTGCGAATATGTTCGACTACATCAACTGCGTTACTAAACGCTTCCGCTTTCGGTCTAAGAGGGTATGTAGACACACTCTCCCCTCTCGTTTCTATGCATCTCCTAGATAGATCTTGCGTGATCGTAGGTAAAATTTTTGAAATACTGCGTTCCCCAACAGTGCCCAAGTAGGATTCCTCCTACTTGGGGCGCCCCCTTGGATGCCTCTCCTCCCCTCCAACCTATATATATGTGGGGGGCACCGCTAGAAAACACAACAAACATTGTTAGCCGTGTGTGGCGCCCCTCTCCATAGTTTACGCCTCCGGTCATATTCACGTAGTGCTTAGGCGAAGCCCTGCGCGGATCACTTCACCATCAGCATCCACTGGTACGCGTCGATCCTAAACAAACGGTTTTTAACCCCTTTTCACGACGGCATTCGGAACCGTCGCCAAGTGAGTGTGGGCGATAGGGGGGTCCTTCCCACACGACCCAGAAACCGTTGGGGATATGCCCTCCTGGCACACACGCTCGGCAAAATGAGGTCGTGTGCGACCGGTGAGCACTCAAATATAGAAATACGTACAGTAGTGCTTAAAAAAAATACAATTATGCAGGTGAAATCATTTCTGGTCGTAAGTACATCCCACACAGTCAATCACCACTAAACGTTTCTGTTCGTATATACATCCCACACAGTCACTACAAGGAAAGCGTTTGCGCAAGGTGGCGTAATGCAAACAGTTTTGAAGAGAATGTCGTATGTGATTGTTCATTGATCCAACACGGTTTATTCCTAGAAACTATGTGTGTTTCCTGAGTTCATCACCCACGGTATTTTTTCATCAACCGTTTGCAATAGCAAAACCCAATTAGCAAGCTAATTGGCCAATTAGCGGGATAATTGCCCTATTATTAATAATCCATTTACAAATATAATTGACATTCATATTAAGCACATAATATATTCCATTTCCATATTAAGGAAGCATGATTTCATAATTGAAATACATCAGAGTACAACATGATATAGCTTCAGCACTCAACTACCCCATTACACAACTGCACCAGCAGCAAGTTTCACATGCATCATCTAGAACCGTTCGAAATTATCATCATAGACGGTACATAGAGAGATGCATCTCATCTGGAAAACTGCTGAAGCGGAAGGCTAATATTGAGCCTTCATTCATGTGAAGGTCTTTGCAACTTTAGGCCAGTGCCTGTGGATGATTGACCGTCCATCCTTCGACCTCTTTAGGAACACTTCAATATTGAATCGTGGGTGTTGTATGAAAAATTTCTTCGCCTCCTGACCACAAAGGTGGTTTGAGAGGTAATCATCAGTGAAGCCTGAAAACAAGGATGTGCATAAATATCTTCTCTATATTGGAAATGGGGCAAAGGAATACAAAAAGGCAAGGTATAATAGTTAGTACCATCTTGTAAACCTCAGTGCTTCCCATTGTTTCCCTGCAACACATATAAGGTAGTTAGTCATCAGGTTAAGTAAGGGCTCGCATGCTATCGGTAAAATATGTTGATGATAAATAAGCACATTGCAGATTCATCACATTAATTCAAGCCACATGGAAAACCCATTTATCCAAACCAAGCATGATTAAGAACTAGGAAATATAGCACTTGTATATGTTTCTCATGTATTAAGTGTAGCCAAATTTGATTTATTCCTCACATGTTATACAATAACAGAATGCAGCCACAACAATTGAACATCACATTGCAGAATTGAACCAAGCAGTTAACTAAACACCACAACAAATGAACCAAACGTTAACTGAGCACCACATTGCACAATATAACATACTCCTAATAGAAGATCAAATAGTTAACCAAA
>NW_024119491.1:0-23449 GCF_003073215.2 Triticum urartu
GGAAGGTACGTGAACCAGAGGACTGGGACCGTACGTGAAGAAAGTAACCAGGAAGGCACGAGGGAGGGGGCGCGCCTACCCCCCAGGCACGCCCTCCACCCTCGTGGGGCCCATGTTGCTCCACCGACGTACTACTTCCTCCTATATATACCTACGTACCCCCATCCTACCAGATACGAAGCCAAAAACCTAATTCCACCGCCACAACCTTCTGTACCCGTGAGATCCCATCTTGGGGCCTTTTTCGGAGCTCCGCCGAAGGGGGCATCGATCACAGAGGGCTTCTACATCAACACCATAGCTTCTCCGATGATGTCTGAGTAGTTTACTTTAGACCTCCGGGTCCATAGTTATTAGCTAGATGGCTTCTTCTCTCTTTTTGGATCTCAATACAATGTTCTCCCCCTCTCTTGTGGAGATCTATTCGATGTAATCTTCTTTTGTGGTGTGTTTGTTGAGACCGATGAGTTGTGGGTTTATGATCAAGTTTATCTATGAACAATATTTGAATCTTCTCTGAATTCTTTTATGTATGATTGGTTATCTTTGCAAGTCTCTTCGAATTATCAGTTTGGTTTGGCCTACTAGATTGATCTTTCTTGCAATGGGTTCAATCTTGCGGTGTCCTTTCCCAGTGGGATAGCGGTCGATGTGTGGAGTAATAGTAGTAGATGCAGGCAGGAGTCGGTCTACTTGTCTCAGACATGATGCCTATATACATGATCATACCTAGATATTCTCATAACTATGCTCAATTCTGTCAATTGCTCAACAGTAATTTGTTTACCCACCGTAATACTTATGCTCTCAAAAGAAGACACTAGTGAAACCTATGGCCCCCGGGTCTATTTTCCATCATATTAATCTTCCGTCAACAAGCTATTTCTTTTGCTATTTTTATTTTGCTTTATTTACTTTGCATCTTTATCATAAAAATACCAAAAATATTATCTTATCGTATCTATCAGATCTCACTTTCGTAAGTGACCGTGAAGGGATTGACAACCCCTTTATTGCATTGGTTGCGAGGATTTTATTTGTTTGTTTAGGTGCGAGGGACTCGTGCATGGCCTCCTACTGGATTGATACCTTGGTTCTCCAAAACCGAGGGAAATACCTACGCTGCTTTGCTGCATCACCCTTTCCTCTTCAATGGAAAATCAACGCAGTGCTCAAGAGGTAGCACTCATCGAGCCGAAGCTCGAAGGATAAGCAATGAAGAGAACAAGAAGCCCAAGTATAATCTCCCTCGTACTGTGGAGGTTCGGCCATGTGAATGGCCTTGTGATGAGTTCTTGGGAGAAGTTGGGATTCATGAAGATATTTATCATTTGGCTGAGAATGCAGGCCTCACCGCCTTCCTCCACGAACAGTGTGAACAGTACCTCTTACTCACCAATATCTTTGTGCAAAATTTTCATTTGCATGGTAGGAGATCACCACATTTGGTGGAATTTTATTTATATGATGAGCATAAGGAGATGTCACTTTATGATTTTTGCCGGGTCTGTTTGATACCCTTCGAGGAAGCATAGAGGAACCACATCATATTGATGTGGAGGTATTTATTGATATGATTGCTGTAGGGGAAACGAGGAAAGTTTCCGATGCAAGAATCACTAGCATACGTTTTCCTGTTCTACGTTACTTCGCAATATTTGCTAGTAGATGCTTAATTGGTCGCGGGAACTGTGGAAACCTTAGTGCCCCTGATATTGTTATTTTTTGCCATGCCTTGTTTCAGGACACTACTTTCAGTTTAGGCGCTATTGTTGCTAAATGGTTAAATCTGAACCGTACTAAGGGCCCCATCCCCGGAGGCATCTTTTCCTCGCGCCTTGCTGCACACTTTAACATACCTATCAGGCATTATGAGAAAGAGGAAAAGTTGTTGCCTTCTATTTTTCTTGGTTATAAGAGTATGGTAGCACATGAGTTATTGTGAGTTTATTACCTTGCCCACGCCCTCTTTGTTCAACATATTTTCAAGCATATACCTTGTACTACCGGAGGCCATTCATGCATACCGGAGCCAGATGTCAGCTGTAGAGTCGGAGCCACCATCTGATCCTCACCATCAGTCTGTTTATCAGTGGAATCCGGAGGAGATCGCTAGCCAGTGGCAATTTGAGGACCCTTCTCAGTAGGACCCCAACTACAGTTTTGATCCATGGGCATAGACCAACTGAGGCCAAAAGCCTAAGCTTGGGGGAGTACGTATTTCTCACCGACATTACATTCATGTTCACACACTCATGCCAGTTGTCGGTGCTCATACTTTTTCATTGTATCATCCATGCTAGTTTATTTTCTTTTTAAGCTTTCTTCTTCTGTGTTTGAAAAACCTTAAGAAAAACCAAAAAAATTAGTTGTAACTTTTAGTTATTTTACTTTCCATGCCTGTAGTGGTAGTAATTAAAATGAAAACTCAAAAAGATTTCTCGTTCTTCTTTTGCTTGTTGGGAGCTTTCCCGTGTAAATACTTTTGTTTGTTTTCTTACCTTTGGGGGTCGAGAGGAGAAGACCATCATGAAAATGTTGAGTGGCTCTCATATGCATTATTGTTGATCTAACAAAGAGCCCATATTACCTTGTCTTCTCTCTTGAATTGAATGCTTGCAGATTCTAGCTTAGTCCAATGCACGTGCACTATTATTATTTTACACACTACTCGGTCGTGCAATTGAAAGGCAATAAGGATGATTGTATGATGAACTGATTGAGATGAGAAAAGCTGGTATGAACTCGACCTCTCTTGTTTTTGTAAATATGATTAGTTCATCATTCCTGATTAAGCCTATTATGAAAGAAACATGTTTGCAATGACAATTAGAGATTGTAGTTGCTTATTCCATGCTTAATTAGCTAGGAGTTTATAATGGTTTACCTTGCGTGCCAACATGCTATTAAAATGGTTGTGATGTGGTATGATAGGATGGTATCCTTGTCTGTGTCAAAACCGGCGGATCTCGGGTAGGGGGTCCGAAACTGTGCGTCTAAGGTCGATGGTAATAGGAGACAGGGGACACGATGTTTACCCAGGTTCGGGCCCTCTCTATGGAGGTAATACCCTACGTCCTGCTTGATTGATATTGATGAATACGAGTATTACAAGAGTTGATCTACCTCGAGATCGCAATGGCTAAACCCTAGAAGTCTAGCCTGTATGACTATGGTAATGAGTATCTGTCCTTTCTGGACTAAGTCCTCCGGTTTATATAGGCACTGGGAGGATCTACGGTTACACAAGGTTAGTTACAAAGAAAGGAATCTAGATGTTCGGTCGCCAAGCTTGCCCTCCACGCCAAGGAGAATCCCATCCGGACATGGGTACAGTCTTCGGTCTTCGTATCTTCACGGGCCATCAGTCCGGCCCATGGCTAACAGGCCGGACACCCGAGGACCCCTTAGTCCAGGACTCCCTCAATAGCCCCGGAACCTGGCTTCAATGACAAGGTATCTGGCGCATAGATCTGTCTTCGGCATTGCAAGGTGGGTTCCTCCTTCCGAACTCCAAGATAGTCTTCGGACGAAACAAACGTGTCCGGATCTGCAATACACAGCCGTAGAGAGTATAGTATTTCACGAATCCAATCTGCTGACAACTTTAGTAATGTGACGTCATGCTTTCCCGATCATTATTTCGAACTGTTTCCCGTCCCGCCGTTCCACGTTTTGGGGCGTAGTTTTTATTGGCACGTCTTGTCGAAACAGAGATCGTGTCCCCTTATTGTGGGATTTTCATCAATACGACCGTGGGTAAACCAACCGTCCTGCATGAAAGATTCATTAGGAATAGGCTGGTTCTTAGGCTTAGGAGGAGGCGTTCAATACCCGCTGCCTTTATAAAGGAACCAAGGGCCGTATTTTTTATGCCAAACTTCTCCTCGGCCTTCCCAACCTCGCGTTCTAGCACCCAAGGTTTGGCTTCATTGCTTCAAGCCTCCCCATCATGCCCGGACCCAGCTCTCAAGGCCGATGGATAGCTTCCTCCATTACAGAGGAGGACATTGCAAAGCTTTGGGCGGCTAGATACTTGACCGCGGAGATACATCACAGGCTTCGTGCTCAAGGACAGGTTATTCTGACCCCCAGATCTGGCGAGAGGGTCGTATTCATCTCCCACTTCCTCTAAGGGCTAGGGTTCGCTCTTCACCCCTTCGTCCGGGGGCTAATGTTTTATTATGGACTAGATTTTCATGATCTAGCTCCGGACTCCTTTCTCCACGTATCTACGTTTATCATCACATGTGAGGCCTTCCTCCGAATCCCCCCACACTTCGGCTTATGGCTCAAGACCTTTAGTGTGAAGCCAAAGGTAATTGACGGGGAACAGGCAGAGTGCGGCGGTGCTGTAGTGAGCAAACTTACCAACACTCCCTGGCCAAAAGGCTCTTTCACCGAAACCTCCAACCAATGGCAGCAAGAGTGGTTTTATGTCATGAAATTCTGTAGTACCAAGAGGGCAGCTATACCTACGTTCCATTCCGGCCCTCCGCCACAGCTTGCATCATGGATTAACAAGGGGATGGACTGGGGATCAGTTGATGAAGTGCAGACTCTACAGAGCAGCATCTGAACCCTCCTTGAGAGAGACATCGATCTTGTCAACGTGATTCAAGAAATGCTAGTTCGCCGAATCCTGCCATGCCAGCGTAGGTCTCGCCGTATGTGGGAGCTTAACCTAGAAGGATCACGAACCCTCCAACACTTCTTCGCCACTACGCACGAAGGGATGTGGAAGTTGTTTTTCGGGAAGCGAAAACATTGGTCAGACACTACTAAGGACGCTGGCCTTAATTGCAACCGTCCGGATACCCCAGTAAGCACTTGTCTCCCGAACACTTTGTAATTACGCATATCGTAATATGGTACTGAGCAAGCTATCTTCTTCCAGGGCTGGATAAAGAAGGCGGAACTAATTATGTGTTAGGCCCCTCTTCCCGAAGGCCCAGCTAATCCTGTTCTAACAAGGATGTTGGCCCTGGCACCACACTAGATGCCTGTGAAGGAGGGCGAGGCGGAGAGTGGGAGAACCAAAGATGGCCCATATTCCAAGGGTACATCAGACATTGTGTCCAGAGGAATCAAAATTCCCTCATTCGAAGACAAAAGTGAAGGGGGGCCACTGTCTACTCTCCTCATGGGAAGAACAGGGCCGCCTCCAAAGATTTGGAGAAACAGGCTCCTAAGCGAGGCAAGATGCCTCTGTTGGGTGGCTCGGGCTTGGAGGACGTTGAAGCACAGTCTCATGATGAGGACAAGCCTTAGGCCAAATCGTAAGTGAACAAGGATCTTTTAAACATATCCCGTTCTTTTCTTGTAATGCCTGGAATATATGTTTTTTGCAGCTCGGCATGCAGTCTTCTACAACAATCCTCTTCTTCGGGGGACCTTCTCCCCGAGATGATGGAAAGCGAGACGCCTCCACCGGTTTCTCCGCCCAATAGGGCGTACGACTTTGAGATGTCGTCGCGGAGGGTCTCCCCCGACCAACAGGTGGTGCAAGGGATGATGAAGACATTACCCGAAGGTGATACTTCGGTGACCCAGGGTCCAGGGACCAATAATGAAGGCCCCGAACAATCCGGTATACAGCCGGATACGAATAAACGGATCCCTTCCAAGGGTGGTCGTACTCCTATGGCAGCCTCCGGAGACCCAGAGGCGCCGGATATCTTGACGAACATGCTGTGGCAGGCGTCCGTCTCAGAGGAACATCGTACCTTGATGGGCACGGTGGTTAAAAAGGTCCTATCAGCGAAGAGCGGATTGAATGAGGCCTTTGCGAGCCTACTAAGAGGCTTCAAGATTTGTACTGTAATATATGCAATTGTGTTTTATTCGTGAAATTACACCTATGTATAGATAGTAGCCATGAGACTCTAATTGGCTTCCCAAGGGAGGCAATCAGAGGATCAAAAGATATGCCCAGGAAATAATATGATTAATTGGAACACAGGCTGTGACCTTGCCGGAAACTGCCCGGACTGTAGAGGTTGCGAATTTACAACACAAGATTGATGAGGCGGATAATGATATCGCGCTTATCAACAGGCGTCTTGACAAGTCGCAAGGTATGTATTCGAAGCAATCCTTACATATACATGTTTGGAATATAAGCATGACGCTGAAAGTTGCATACTGGAATATGCATGGCTGCAGGTGGTCCCACCGCCATCGAGATTCTTCAGGCGGAGCTCGCCCGGGCCAAGGAGCAGGCCCGGTTTGGTAATGCAGCTGCCGAAAAGGCATCGGCCGAGTTGAAGGCCTAAAAGGCATAGACGAGGAAGAATGGGGTGAACCAGGTCGACCGGTTGGCATTGTGCGGAGACTCCAGAGGACGGCTGGCAACTCATCGAGCCAGCTGCTGGGTGAGCGGACGAGCGGCTTGACAACTCGTGGGTTGATGCCGGATAGGATGAGGCCGTTGGCTCGCTTGACCTAGCCGTTGGACTGTGGGTGTGCCATGGAAGCCAGGTTGTGGCGGATGCCGGAGACGGAGCAGTATTGCACGAGCGCGGCCTTGGAGAAGTTGGTGCCGTTGTCCGTGATGATGCTGTTAGGCATGCCGTAGCGCACCGCGATTTCTTTGATGAATCGGACAGCTGTTGGCCCGTCCAGCTTCTTGATCAGCCGTGCTTCGATCCACTTTGTGAACTTGTCCAACACCACCAGCAAATGCGTCATGGCGCCTCGAGCAGTCTTGAGGGGCCCCACCATGTCGAGTCCCCATACCGCGAAAGGCCAGGCGATCGGGATGGTCCGGAGTGCTGAGGCCGACTGGTGGCTGCACTTGCTGAAGCGCTGGCATCCCTCACACTTGAGGACAAGCGACTCGGCGTCTTGGAGGGCCCTGGGCCAGTAGAAACCATGGCGAAAAGCCTTGGCCACCAGGGACCTCGAGGTGGCGTGGTGCCCGCACTCGCCTTTAGTGTATGTTGCGGAGGATCTCAATGCCCTTGTCCTACTCGAAGCAGCACAAGAAAACACCGGTGGAGCTGCGCTTGACGAGCTCGTTGTTGATGATGTTGTAGGCGGATGCCTGGCGCTGCACTTGTCGGGCCTCGGTTTCGTCCATGGGGAGAACCCCGTTCTCGAGGAACTCCGAGATGGGCCGGGCCCATGATGGGGCCGTCTGGAACCGCAACTATCCCTGGGTGGTTTTGGTAATTCCTAACAACATATAGCCCAATGAGCTAATGCTATTTCAAGATAAATATTTCAGGAAAGCTCAGTGTTTGGCATGGCATGGATTAGAAAGTGGACCCCTCAAAATACTAAGAACACATGTTGGCTCAAGCTCAAGACTCTACATTTTACTTTTAGTGATCCAAGATCACATTGAGTCCATAGGAAAAGCCAATACTATTAAAAGGGGCTGAGGTGTTGCTTAATGAGTTACTTGCTCAAAATTCTTAGTGATATGCTCCGAAACCCTCAACTACTTTCTCACATCCAAATATGTCCCAAACCAAAAGTCAAACTTGGCCCCACCAAAATTTCCTACCCGGTGCCACCGAGTTCACTTGACATAGCCACTGCCACAAACCCTAGTCATTTCGATCTCACCGATAGGGGATTTCAACCTATCTATTTCCCTTTGTAACGTTTCGGTCCAACAGAGATGAGCAATCGGTCCCACGGAGATTGCAATGCAAACTCTCTGTTTCCCCATCGTAACATTTCGGTCTAACCGAGATGAGCGAATCGGTCCCACCGAGGTTGCCTGACCAACTCTCTGTTTGCCTATTACCAAAATCGGTCCCACCGAATTTGTGTAATCCATCTCACCGAGATTACGTTATGCCCTAACCATAACGGAATCGGTCCCACCGAGTTGACATGTTGTCCCACCGAAAATCCTAAGGTTCACATTTTGAACTAAATCGGTCTGACCGAGTTTCATGATTCGGTCCCACGAGTTTGGTGATTTGTGCGTAACGGTTAGATTTTGGGTGGAGGCTATATTATACTCCTCCACCCACTCTTCATTAATGGAGAGAGCCATCAGAACTTGCCTACACTTCCAACATATATTTTCTGAGCGAGAACCACCTACACTAGTGTTGAGATCAAGATATTCCATTCCAACCACACAAATCTTGATCTCTAGCCTTCCCAAGTTTCTTTCCACTCAAACCCTCTTTCCACCAAATCCAATCCTATGAGAGAGAGCTGAGTGTTGGGGAGACTATCATTTGAAGCACAAGAGCAAGGAGTTCATCATCAACACACCATCTATTACATTTTGGAGAGTGGTGTCTCCTAGATTAGTTAGGTGTCACTTGGGAGCCTCCGTCAAGATCGTGGAGTTGAACCAAGGAGTTTGTATGGGCTAGGAGATCGCCTACTTCGTGAAGATATACCCTAGTGAGGCAAGTCCTTCATGGGCGATGGCCATGGTGGGATAGACAAGGTTTCTTCTTCATGGACCCTTCGTGGGTGGAGCCCTCCATGGACTCGCGCAACCGTTACCCTTCGTGGGTTGAAGTCTCCATCAACATGGATGTACGATAGCACCACCTATCGGAACCACGCCAAAAATCTCCGTTTCTACATTGCATTTGCTCCCTCTAAACTCCTTCCTTTACCTTCATATGCAATTTCTTTACATTCCGCTGCTATACTCTTATAATTGCATGTGTAGGTTGATTACTTGACTTGTGCTAAGTTGTCAAAATCTGCCAAGAATTAAAATTGGGAAAAGGCTAGATTTTTATTTGGTCAAGTAGTCTAATCACCCCCCTCTAGACATTCTTTTGATCCTACAAGTGGTATCAAAGCTTTGGTCTCCATTTTCTTTGATTCCATAGCTTTTGGTGATCATAGCCTTGGTTTCACAACCTAGGAGAGTATGGCGTCTAGCAAGGGAAATTACCACCGTAGAGGTCCTTACTTTGATGGTACTAATTTTGCTAGTTGGAAGCATAAGATGAAAATGCATATTCTTGGACATAACCTTGCCGTTTGGGCTATTGTGTGTATTGTCTTGTAAGGTGAATTCTTTGATGAGAGAGAACCGAACCGTGAAGCTACCGTGGAAGAGTTGAAGATGTTGCAACACAATGCTCAAGCTTGTGATATTCTCTTCAACGGATTGTGCCCTAAAGAATTCAACAAAATCAGCCGTCTTGAGAATGCAAAGGAAATTTGGGATACTTTGATTGATATGCACGAAGGTACCAACCCCGCCAAGGAATCCAATTTGGATGTGCTTCAAAGTCAACTTGACAAGTTCAAAATGAAGGATGATGAAGGTGTCGCTGAAATGTACTCTAGGCTTGCTCTCATCACAAATGCGATTTGCCGGCTTAGGAAGTGAAGAGTTGACCGACAGATTCATCATCAAGAAGATCCTAAGAGCCTTGGATGGAAAATATGATACCGTGTGCACATTGATCCAAATGATGCCCAATTACAAAGATCTCAAGCCAACAGAAGTCATTGGAAGAATTGTTGCTCATGAGATGTCACTCAAGGATAAGGAAGAGCTCCACAATAAGTCAAGTGGTGCTTACAAAGCCTCATGTCATGCTCCCACATCATCAAGTGAGAAACAAATCTTCAATGAAGAATTGAGCTTAATGGTGAAGAACTTCAACAAGTTCTACAAGAGTAGAAGCAAGGAAAGAAGTTCCAAGTCAAGGTCCTACAATGACAAAAGATCTTCAAGTTGTGAACGTAATTGCTACAATTGTGGAAGACCCGGACACTACTCCAATGAGTGTACAGCTCCCTACAAAAGAAGAGAAGATTCTCCCAAAAGAAGAAGTAGGAGAGAAGAATCACCACCAAGAGAGAGAAGGAGTATTGATGACCGTTATGGACGAAGAACATCACGGAGAAGCAAGGATTCGGAAAGGAAGAACAAGTCATCAAGGAGCCACACAAAATGAAGACATCAAGCTCATGTTGGCGAATGGGTATCCGGGTGTGACTCTGACAATCACTCCGAGAGAAGTTATCACTCTGACTACAAATATACTCAGGATGAAGGTGTTGCCGGTCTAGCACTTGTGTCATCCAACTCCTACAACATATTTGAGTCACCAAATGAAGGAATTGGAAGATGCTTCATGGCTAATGGCCCAAAGGTATCACACCCCGAGTATGTTGATTTCAATAGTGATGAAGATGATTTGCTAGGTGATGTTGATTTACTTGTTGACAACTCTAGTTATGAAAACTATGATGAACTTGCTATTAATCATCCTAATCAAGATAAAATGAATGACAATGATAAGAAGGAGATTGAGCGTCTAACTAAAGAACTAAACACTCTTAAGTTAGCTCATGAAATTACCTTGGAAGATCATCGAGAACTTTTAAAGACTCATGAAAAGCTATGCTTTGAAAAGCTCAACCTTGAGCAAGATCATGAGTTCTTAAAGGCAATCAATGATGATCTTTGCAAGAAAAGTTCTTCTTACATTGCCAAGTGTTTACTCTTGTCTACTTACATGCCTCAAGTTAAATCTAGCAACAAGAGTAAGAAAGATTCTTCTTCTAGTAGGAACAATAATCATGCTAAATCCAATGATGTTGCTTCTAGTAGTTCTCTTGATTCCACTAATGATTCTCTTAGCCAAGTTACACTTGAGCAAGAAAATAGCTTATTGAAGGGAATTATAGAGAAAGGTGTTTACAAGAGTCTTGCCGGAAGTAAGCAATTTGAGTAAATTGTACGCAAGCAAGGAAGACACCGGAAGAATCAAGGTGTTGATTTTGAACGAAAGTTCAATGCCAATGAAGTTGAGTGGGAAGAAGATCAATACCCCAAGACGAAGTTTGTTCCTCAACAAGACAAGTATGATCCTACTTCTTTCCCAGGAACACAAGCTCAAGATGATCTTCCACCACAAGACCACAAGCTAAAGGGCAAGGACAAGCTTCAAGAGGAGATTGATGCATTTGAAGAAGCTCCTAAGGCATTGGTCAAGTAGGTTCCCAAGACTACATCAAGTTCTACTTAATCAAGTATGACTACAACTCCAAGGATTCCCATCAAGATGGTGTGGATCTCGAAGAAGAAGAACTAGAGAGTTCTTGAGGGTGACTCCGCCAACATACTTCACTCATATCATTTTGCCAAGGACAAGTCCAAACAACTTCCATATCGTGCACTACTTCAAGGAGTCACAAACCCTCTTGTTGGTAAGACAAGGGACAAGGTAACCTAATGCATTCATGGACATCATCTCATGTGAATATCACTCTATGTCTATCGATATCCTTGTTTGTTCCTTGTGGGACTAACCCATGTTGGTATTGAAAGTGCAACTCACTCCAAAGGATTGCTCCGAATGATCTACATCAACTTTGAGCACCTACATCTTCAACACCTACATGAAGTCATCATCGACAAAACCCAATGTTAGTTCATCCCTCCTAAGGGGGATATCACATCTAGGGGGAGCTTTACTCTAATCAGTTGAGCTAAAGAAACTCTAATGATGTGAACAGAACAATGCATTATGTAAAAGTGGTAACCCCACTTGTGCTTAAACAAGGAGTATGACCTATGATCAAATGTTCTCATTTGACTCCTCAGTCAATTTACTCATATATAGATGCCCTAGTCATCGCCAAATTGCTTGATAGATGCTAGAGTGATTGTGCATGCTTTGCCACATATTTCATTTGCCATCTTATTGTGTGAGCATGTTGGTTGCATGTTTTACTCATTCGAGGACATCCATTTGTTGCCAAGATTGTTTAGCTTTTTCTCTTTTGCCAAATGGATGGACAAGAATACCTAAGGACTTCATCTAGCTATCTATGCTTTTCTCGTCTCAAACTCTATTCATGCTACATGACAAAGTTTGATCAAATCAGATTCGAACCACTCTGTGTGAGGAGCACTCGGAGTCCCCAATTCGTCATAGGCTTAAATTTCTAAAACCTCTTTGTGCGTTTCGGTATGACCGAGTCATCCATTTCGGTCACACCGAGATCACTAAGTTGATCTAGGTTTTCAATCTCGATGCAACCAATTTGAACTTTTCAGTCACACCAAGTTGCTGTAACCGCTTGTGAGTCTGCATCTCGGTGCCACCGAGTTGTTCCACTCAGTCACACCGACAGGGTCAGCATATATATACTCACGGGTTGAATTTTGGAAATTTCACCAAAACTCTTCACCCTGCGCGTGTCCTTCTCTGCCTCCTCGAGTCTCCGGATCGTCTCCTCGCCACCAGCGACCTCCCGCCGCTGGTCTCCATCGCCGTCAACGAAAATATGCTCCGTCGTTGTCGTCATACGAACCCCCGCCGAACTAGGGTATGGGTTCGACCTTTGTGCTATTCTTTTACCTTTGATTCATAGCACATTGTTTTTGCCATGATCCTTACCACTTCTGCAAACACTCTATCCACTGAAAACATCCTTTAGGTTAAGTTTGATTTGAAAATTTAGGGTTAGGTCTCTGCCGAACTCATCTCAAACCGGCCGAGTTGTAGAAATCAGTCTCACCGATTTTTCTTAGGCCATAGCACTTGTAATATTTGGTCTGACCGAAAACTGCAAATCAGTGTGACCGAGTTCAATTCTCTATGAAACCCTAGCAGTCTCGGTGCCACCAAACTGTGACTCGGTCTGACCGAGTTCACTAGTTTAGGTTCCAAAAGCTGCTTCGGTATCACCGAGTTTACAAATCGGTAGCTCCGAAATGCTTTCTGTGGAGAACTAAAACTAAGTTTTTAAGTCACCTGTTTTGCAAAAACTCTGGACTTTGTGATGCTCATCTACTCTATCTCATCAACATCTATTCATAGGGTCTGCTGTCAGTGAGTTTGCAGAGATGTCTGATCAGAGTGACAGTCAGAACAAGTCTGAAGACCATGTGCAGCTGAGTGTGGGTTCAGATCCCTCGAGCACTTCTGATGATGGTAGCAGGAGCACTCCCAGCCACTTGCCAAAGGCAGCCACCAGATGTAGGAAGAAGAGAACTTCAAAATCCGAGGATGAGGATTATGTTGCCACTGAGGAGGAAGTAAGCTCCAAGAAGAAGGTGCTGAAAAAGGAGTATGGCATAGCTGCTACAGTTAATCCAGGGATGAATAGGAAGGCTCCAGCAAAGAGAATTCCTACGTCTAAGGCCAGAGCTTCTACTCAAGAAACAATGGAGTTCACTCTTGAACCCAAAGATGCTGGAGAGGGAAAGAAGAGAAAGGAAAGAATCAAGAAGACCATTGCTAGAGTCATTGGGAAGCCCTCCATGATGAAAGATCCCTCTAAAGATGAAGAAGAAGAAGAGGATGCTCCAGCACCCAAAGCTCAGAAGCTTATAGGAGATGCTATAAAGTCAGGGGATGCAACATCAAAGCCCAAAGCTTCCCCCAAAGCTCAAGCTTAGAAGCCTCCTAAGCCCAATAGGAACACCAGAAGTATACCTGCTGAAGGAAAGAACAAGGCCCCACTGCGTGAAACTGAAGAAGAAGATGACGAGTCTCTTATTTTGAGAAAGTTGAAGCCCAAGACTCCAGACCACAATGATACTCATCTAGTAGCTAAAGACATGCACATCAGAATAGATGCTGGACTAAGATTGTGGAGAAAGTCTGATCCTTATGCTGTGAGGAGAAGGACTGTAGTTGACTACATGTTTCACACAAAGGAACAACAAGACTTTTATGAAACTATCCTGCTTGACAAGAAGCCCATTGTGAGTGACATGAGATGGGTTGATTGGGAATTCATCCAAGAAAATGAAGATCACTTCCCAGGAGTTTATGACAGCTTGAAAGCATGTGGAGTAGATGAGTTTGTTGGACAAAAGCTCATAAAATGGAATGATGAGCTGATCATGCAGCTTTACTCCACTGCTCACTTTTACCCAGATGAGAAGATCGTTTGGATGTCAGAAGGTACTAGGTACCAATCCATAGTTGAAGAATGGGCAAAATTGATAAATGCCCCAGCAGAACATGAAGATGACTTGGATGTGTATGCCAAGAAGAAGGACCACAACACTATGGCTAACATGTATAAGGAGATCCCAAATAAAGCTTTGGAGACTCACAAGCTTGGATCTGTACATTTCTTGTTGTCTAGTCTGCCTACTATCAACTAGATCCTAAGGCACACTCTACTACCCAAGTCAGGAGATCACAAGATGATCAGAGGGCACTCTATCAACCGGCTACAGCTTTTTGATGTCCCTCAGAAGTTCAAGGTCTTGAGTCTGATTGTAGAGACAATCAAGAGGACTGCTGCTGACCAGAAGAGAATTTGTGGGTATGCTCCACACATTCAGGAGCTCATCAACTCCAAGATGGGCACAAGAACATATCTGTTGGATAAGGAGCATCTCTGTTGGATAAGGAGCATCTACCCCTGTATCTCGATTTTGAAGATAATACTGTTGTGATGAATGAGGAGGAACCATCATGAGTTCAAGCACATGAGAAAAGAGCCATGGCAAAGGCTGAGAAAGCTGCCAAGATGACAAGTGTTGAAGAGGCATCTCAGGTTTTCCTGAAGAGCAAGCAAGATCAACTTGCATATCTGATCCAATCAACACTGAGGATTGAGAAGGACTTGACCACCCTAACTCAAAACCAGGAGAGCTTGGAGAGATCGTAGAAACTAAATTTTATGATCTTGATCTGAAGGTAACTGAGATTCAAATAACAGTTGAGCAGCTTCAGGAGGAAGCAGAAGAGAACAGAGGCAAGGCAACCACAGATGCATTTTAGTGAGTACCTAGAGGACAGAGGTCTGCTGCCGTGCCAGTGACAGATTCTAGAGCTACAACATCAGCACCAGTAGCCACAGCCTCAGTGCCACCTCCAGCAGCCACTCCACTATCTCCAACTACATCAACGAATGCCTTCGTCCTTGGAGTTCTCTCTACAGCGCCTCCCGAAGACCAAGCCTGAGAGACGCATAGCACTATGCACATTTGAACATTTAGGTAACTTGTTGCCAAAGGGGATGAAATATGTATAGATCATAGGTTTCGAGAGAGTGTTTTGCTTCTTTGCCTTTGGTTTAACCTATTATTGTGTGAGATACTTTATGTACTTGTGTGATCATGTGATTGATCATTTGCTACCTTAATGCTTGTTTAAATGATACTATCTTTTATATCCATATATGATCATTCACTTACTTAGTGATGAGTGCATGATTTTAATTTCTATCATTTTGAGCGCTCCACCAAGATGTATGTGACATGGAAGAGTAACCCATGATCCTAATGATTGTGCATTTGCATTCAAAAGCAAATTTTAAATAATGCACAAATTTAGGGGGAGCTCTTGCTTATCACATACTTCTCGAATCGACGATGTTTTTCATTCTTATTATCATTTGTCGAAGCTTTGATCTATATGTTGTCATCAATTACCAAAAAGGGAGAGATTGAAAGTGCAACTATCCCTGGGTGGTTTTGGTAATTCCTAAAAACATACAACCCATTGAGCTAATGCTATTTCAAGATAAATAATTTAGGAAAGCTCAATGTTTGACATGGCATGGATTAGAAAGAGGATCCCTCAAAATACTAAGGACACATGTTGGCTCAAGCTTAAGTCTCTACATTTTACTTTTAGTGATCCAAGATCACATTGAGCCCATAGGAAAAGCCAATACTATTAAAAGGGGATGAGGTGTTGCTTAATGAGTTACTTGCTCAAAATGCTTAGTGATATGCTCCAAAACCCCCAACTACTTTCTCACATCCAAATATGTCTCAAACCAAAAGTCAAACTCGGCCCCACCAAAATTTCCTACCCGGCGCCACTGAGTTCACTTGACATAGCAACTGCCACAAACCCTAGTCATTTCGGTCTCACCAATAGGGATCTGGTCTCACCGAGATGGGATTGCAACCTCTCTGTTTCCCTTCGTAATGTTTCGGTCCAACCGAGATGAGCAATCGGTCCCACGGAGATTGCAATGCAAACTCTCTGTTTCCCCTTCGTAACGTTTCGGTCTAACCGAGATGAGCGAATCGGTCCCACCGAGGTTTCCTGACCAACTCTCTATTTGCCTATTACCAAAATCGGTCCCACCGAACTTGTGTAATCAGTCTCACCGAGATTACGTTATGCCCTAACCATAATGGAATCAGTCCCACCGAGTTAACATGTCGTCCCACTGAAAATCCTAAGGTTCACATTTTGAACTAAATCGGTCTGACCGAGTTTCATGATTCGGTCCCACGAGTTTGGTGATTTGTGTGTAACAGTTAGATTTTTGGTGGAGGCTATATATACCCCTCCACCCACTCTTCATTAATGGAGAGAGCCATCAGAACATGCCTACACTTCCAACATATATTTTCTGAGAGAGAACCACCTACACTTGTGTTGAGGTCAAGATATTCCATTTCAACCACATAAATCTTGATCTCTAGCCTTCCCAAGTTGCTTTCCACTCAAACCCTCTTTCCACCAAATCCAATCCTATGAGAGAGAGCTGAGTGTTGGGGAGACTATCATTTGAAGCACAAGAGCAAGGAGTTCATCATCAACACACCATCTATTACATTTTGGAGAGTGGTGTGTCCTAGATTAGTTAGGTGTCACTTGGGAGCCTCCGTCAAGATTGTGGAGGCGAACCAAGGAGTTTGTATGGGCAAGGAGATCGCCTACTTCGTGAAGATCTACCCTAGTGAGGCAAGTCCATCGTGGGCGATGGCCATGGTGGGATATACAAGGTTGCCTCTTCGTGGACCCTTCGTGGGTGGAGCCCTCCATGGACTCACGCAACCGTTACCCTTCGTGGGTTGAAGTATCCTTCAACGTGGATGTATGATAGCACCACCTATCAGAACCATGCCAAAAATCTTCGTTTCTACATTGCGTTTTCTCCCTCTAAACTCCTTCCTTTACCCTCATATGCAATTGTTTTACATTCCGCTGCTATACTCTTAGAATTGCACGTGTAGGTTGGTTGCTTGACTTGTGCTATGTTGTTAACATCTGTCAAGAATTATAATTGGGAAAAGGCTAGATTTTTATTTGGTCAAGTAGTCTAATCACACCCTCTCTAGACATACTTTCGATCCTACACCGTCACCACAGCCAAGACAGCCACCTTGGCGGGTTCCGGGACGGCAGCTCCAAAGCCGGAGGCAGCAGCCCCCAGGTCGGCGATGACCGGGTCGAGGGCGGCGGCGGCCGGGCTGACGGCTGTAACCCCCGAGTTGGGCTCATTATTCCCCAGGACGGGTTCGGCAGTCCCTGGGCCGGGTTCGTCAGCCCCCAGGCCAGGTAGAGGCACGGCCGGGCTGTCTAGGACGAAGATGGACTCGGAGTCCAGAGATGGCTTGTTCAGGTGCTCGAGGGAGACGCCGGACGGGACGGACTGCCGGGATAAGGCGATCTTGGAAAGCGTGTCGGTGGCCACGTTCTTCGCGCGCGGGACATGGAGGAACTCGCAGCCTTCGAAGAAGCCGGACAGCTTTTGGACGAGGAAGCGGTAGCTTGCCATGCTGGAGTCGCGAATGTCCCACTCGCCGGACCACTGCTGTACCACCAAATCTGAGTCGCCGTTGCATAGGATGCATGGGTCGACCGAAGCCGAACGTCTGCCGGGTTGCGGGAGGGGGGGTCACGCTGACGCCAGTCTTCCAGAGCCAGGTCGTCGCCCAAGCCGCCGGCAGCCGTTGGGGCGGGGTTACGCCGCGTCCGGGTGCAACTGGATTGTGCTTCGCCGGGTGGCGAAGATGCCGTGTTCTACTGGTCCTCGGGACCGTTGGTGTGGATGGAGACGGATCCCGCCGGCTTGCTGAGTTGGTTGAGGCGGTCCTGCTGTGCATTGGCCGCGTCGAGGAGGTCGTTCACCCGCTTCAGGCGGTCCTTCAGCTCCTCGCCTGCGAGCTGATCCAGGCTAACTGTGGCTGCCTGGGTGGCACACATATTCTTCACGGGAGTCTCATAGATGGGAGGGATTGCGCCAAAGGCGCGGCCGATTGCGCCGCCCCAGGCTCGCACGTCGGCGACCCAGGCTAGCTCGGCCGTGGCAGGCGGGGAGCCACAGGCGGCCCTGTGCCCCCCCTGCGCGGAGGCGTCGACGTCGGTGATGATGGGGACGCGAAGGCTCTGAATCGTGGCATGCAGCAAGTTCAGCGGGTTGGCGCGATCCGCTGCAGCCTTGGCTTCGGTAGCCTTCCTCGTCGTGCTGGACGAAGAAGGGTCGTTGTCGGTGATGAATACCTCTACGCAGAGGTCCATCGCCCCAGCGGGAGCACCATAGCCGAGGGAGATGGGGGAGCAAGAAATATCAAGTACCTCGCTGGGTTACTCATCGGCCGCGAGCGCATCGTAGATGTGCAGCGCGGCGAAGGAGGCAGCGAGCGCGTCGATGTCTGTCGGCGTCCTGGGAACGGGGGTCCCCAGACTTGCCTGCCTGCGGCCCACAACATGGCTCCACCAGTGGCCCTGTACGGCGCGTCTTCACCAGCAAACACTCAAGACCCTCATGAGGGGCCAAGCCTCACGAGGCGGACAACACAAGACCGCCTCGGGGGCAGCTTCACCAGGCCGACTCGCGAGGGGCGGAGAGATCAGGGCGAGGGACACATCACGAGGTCCCTGTGACGTAAGCCATGACGACCAAGGCCAGGCGAGTGCCAGGCGGGCGCCAGCACGCACAATGTCCTCATTTCCTCTTTGGTGCTAAAGAGACAAGCGCAGGAGAGGAGTCCCGAGGAATCAGGCAAAGGTTTCCATATCGGTGCAGCAAGACCAAGACCAGCAGGACGGCAGGACGGAGGTCACCATGGAGCCCAAGACGGCGTCACCACCAGATCCTTTGGTAGGCTAAGACCACCTTTAGTGAGGATAACTTGTACTAGTTGTCTCCCTTCGAATTTGGCCGTTGTAGGACCCCTTCCCGCTCAATATTTGGGAAGAGGATCAAGGCCACTATAAATAGGACTAGCCACCACAGTAGGAGGCAACCGATCCAGATCGTCCAGATTAGTCTCAACCACACAAGCTCACCAAGCACAAGGGCAGCTCTCCCAGGAGGCTGTTCTTCCCTTGTAATTGTTCATCCTCAGCCTGATAGTCAATCCACCACACCACACTTGAGTAGGGTATTACACCACATCGTTGGCCCGAACTAGTATAAACTCTTGTGACTCTTGTTCTTTGGGTTCGTCGAGCAAGGCCGTGAGATCATGATGTGCGCGAGCTAGAGGGAGGAGAGATCTTCGCGCGCACCCCAGTGCTCGAAACTCAAGGGTTTTGCCGGAACCCAAAATTCGACATTTGGCGCGCCAGGTAGGGGTGCGCTGAAGCTTTCCCCTTTGGCAATCCACGCATCGCCACTCCACCAAGTTCATGGCCGACACTCGCCAGGCCCGCACTGAGCGCCGGGCCGCTCTCGCCACCCGTGTCGCTCAGACAGCCCTTGTCGGCGGGCCTCCCCGTCATTCTCCATCACCCGCCGCCAACGCCGCTACCGGCCCGGCAGCAAATGAGCAACAAGCTTCCTCACTGCACCCATCCGTGCGGCGAGACGGCCGCACCGCCACCCCGTCGCCGACTCCGGTCGGCTCATCATCTCACGCTCGCCGCGCACCCACGGACGCGCAGGCCGCGCTGCTCATGGCATGCGAGCTCCTGCATTACCGCTTGGTCGACGACCTCTACGAGGACTAGTTGGACCGCATCGCCGAGCTCATCAATGCCGCGAGGGGCTCCCCTGCACCACCCCTCTCGCTGCCTCGCTTGCACCCGGCTGCGGGCGACGTGGCTCACGGAGCGCCTCCGCCCCCTCTGCATCAAGACGGCGCCCTCGCGCCGAGACGCGCGGCTCATGGAGCGCCTCCGCCCCCTCCGTGTCAAGATGGCGTCCTCGCCCCAAGATGTGCGGTCCCGTGGCGTGATCCACCGCGCCGTGTGGCCGCGCACGAAGAAAGAAGTTGCCAAGAGGTTCCCCGTCCGCCAGAAAATGCTCCACCACTCCCAACACCGCCACGTCAAGATCGCTTGACGTGGCAGGGTCATGCGCCACTTGCCGTGGCGGTGCACGGACACCAAGATCAAGCTTCGCCTCCACGACGGGCCCTGGTGGCCACGGCAAGCTGCCGCGCCTTCACTCCTAAGATGCGTAGCGTCGTCTGGCCGGGCAAGTTCAATCCGGATCTGCCTCCTCGCTACGACAACACCCCCGACCCTGCGGAGTTCTTGCAGCTCTACGAGCTGAGCATCGAGGCGGCCAACGGCGACGAAAAGGTCATGGCGAACTGGTTCCCCATAGCTCTCAAAGATGGCGCCCGCTCATGGCTCCTGAACCAGCCCCCGGGCTCGATCTCCTCTTGGGATGAGATGCGCGAATGCTTCGTGGCCAGCTTCCAGGGTACTCGCGACTACCCCCCGGTCGCGGGTGACCTGCATCGCATCAAGCAACATCGGGGAGAGACCCTGCAAAAGTACATCCAGTGCTTCAACAGCGTGCGTCTCAAAATACCCAAGGTGACGGACGAGGCCATCATCTTAGCGTTTTCCGATGGAGTCCGCGACATCAAGATGAAGGAGGATCTCGCCATCCATGAGGAGTTGTGCATGACTTTGGAGTTGTTCAACATAGCAACCAGGTGTGCAAGAGCTGAGGAGGGGCGTCTCTCCCTCCTCGAGCTCCCTGATGCGGATCCAAAGGAGAACAAGGCCAAGGTCAAGGACGTGAAGCGCAAAGGGGTGGCCGTACTCATGGCAGAGCCAGACACCAAGCGCGGCCAAGACCTCCTCGTGTCGTCCAAAGGCAGTCGTACATTCTGCGCCTTCCACAATGTGCGCAACCACAACACCAATGACTGTCAAGAGCTTAGGGCCATTCGAGATGGACGCTTCGGTCGATGCCCCGAGTGCAACGACCGGGGCTACGACCGAGGAGGTGGACGAGGTGGAGGATGTTGGGACGACCGTGGGCCTCGCAGTGGCGCGACCAGCCTCGCGAGGACCGCTGGCAAGACCGGCCTCATGAGGGCGCCTAGAGGGACCAGCCTCGCGAGGATCGTCCTCAGGGCAATCCTGGTCTCCCTCCGCTGCTGCTACCACCAAGGAAGAACAACGACCACCAACAGGACGACGGGGCTGGGGGCTTCCAGGAGCCGCGCGCCATCGCCTGCATCTTGGGTGGCGCTCAGGCCCCCGCTTCCCAGCGCATCTTCAAGCAGTTCTCTTGCGAGGTGAATGCAGCCCTCCCCAAGCTTGAGGCCACACGCCCGCTCAGATGGTCCAAGTACACCGTCACCTTTAGCTCGGCGGACCAGCTCAAATGCGCGGCAACCGCCGGCGTTCTCCCGATGCTTTGTTCACCCATCATCAGCAATGTCCAAGTCACCAAGACCCTCATCGACAGCGGCGGAGGGCTCAGTGTCCTGTCTGTCGAGACGTTCAACAGCCTTCAAGTGCCATACGATCAGCTCCAGCCCACCAAGCCCTTCTCAGGAGTGACTAATGGCTCCACCACCCCGATAGGGCAAGTTCGCCTCCCTGTCACCTTCGGTCAGCGTGACAACTACCACACTGATCTTGTTGACTTTGATGTCACCCACATCCGCCTATCGTACAATGCCATCCTCGGGTACCCAGCAATAGCCAAATTCATGGCAGTCACCGACCATGGCTACATGTCCTCAAGATGCTGGGAAGCGGCAGAATCATCACAGTCCCCTGCGAAGAAAGAGACGCGGTGTGCTCCCTCGAGCAGGCCTTCCAAGTTGCAGCAGCCGGGGACCCGGACAGCGCATATGTGCAGTACCTTCTTAAGGCCAGCCACAAGAAGAAGAAGCAGCTACTCCGCACTGGGCCTTAGCGGAGCGGCGTCTCTGGCGGTGCAACATCAGGATCGGCGCTCGCGCCTGGGGAGCCTCCCTCCCTCGCATAGGGAGGCGCGCCCAGCGCCCTCCTTGGGCAGGGCTCGGGAGCTCTCTTCTAGAGGGCCTCGGCCCTAGCCAGCATCACAAGGGAGGCACTCGGGCACCACGTGCAGGCGTGCTTTGCGGCACGTTTCCCTCAGGAGGGCACCGGGCGAGGAGCACCTAGTGCTCAGGAGTTCATCGTCAAGACCGTTCAGGAGCTTCAGGAAGCAAGGGAAATACGCAGCAACCACCGCCCACTTGAAGTAGCTCCCCACCTGGCTGAGGGTGGTGAACTACGTGTCTGCATCGACATCCCAGGGCTCAACAGGGCCGCATCTCAGGAGCGCTTCTGGCCTTCGCGTGCTGGTCGGTGTGAGGGTCCACCTCACAACTACATTCACATGTCATTCGGCCTGCCGAGCGTGGCAGCCGCCTTCCAGCGCAACATGCAGAGCATCCTGGCAGGTCAGGAGGGCAAGCATCATGGAGTCCTGATGGAGATGGAGACGGTCCTCAAGGAGCCGCCTGGACCCTCAGGGCCTCCCGAGGCTTAGGGTCTCGATGGCTCGTGAGGAGCAACCCCTTCGCCACGTGTCTTCAGCTAGCCCAACACTCCTTCGACAACCAAGCTAGGTCACATTTTCCAAGTTTATTTAGCTGGGAGCGCCCCCTAGGCTGCATCATTCCCAGGCTGCCTGGGTCTATCCCTGTGGCACGATCCTTTTACGTCCTTAGCTTACTCTGCTAGGGGCGCCCCTCGGTTCCAACCCAGTGGCGTGTATTGTTCTTGCATTTACCTGAGCTAGTTTGTTTTGCATGCATAATCTATCTATGGTTATCACCTGCTTGATAGTCAACCACCATGGGAGTCGCGTGCTGATCATCTTTCTTCGAGATCCTTCACATAAGAAGGCTAGGGACGGCGTCTGTGCTCGGGCCCATCCCTGCAGCATCGATAAATCCAACGGCTAAGCTATGTCTGTCTGGTGGGCCAGCCCCGTCCACGTCACCTCCTGGGGTCGTTCGTGCTTGGCCTTCTCGTGCGATAATCTCAGGAAATTCATTCGGCGCAGGTTGCCTAACCATCTCGCAGGAACACCACAACCATGAAGAACCAAGATCGGGTGCAACCCGCCTTGAGTTAGGGCCTCGTGAGTCCCGCGCTGGCTCACAAGTGCCCAGACACACCTCGTCTAGCCCTGCCGTGCAAGCCACGTGTCAGGGCGGGGATGTACACGCCCCGGGGGCTCTCCATAGTAGGGAGTCCCCTCCCATGTGCCAGTGGAAGCACCATGCTCCGTGCTGGCAGTCAACACTGCCGAGCAGCGGCTATGCCCGTGCAAGTGCAGAAGCGCTATGCTCCGCGCTGGTGATAAACAACTGAGGGCGGCCTCACGGCTGCATCAACCTCAGGGAGCCTCCGAGCTTAGTGGCTGGCCTCATTGCAACACATCCCCTCGGGAGAGTCGCATGAGGTGGCTAGGCACAGGGGCTGTGCTCGGGTCATGCCCAAGCGTACGCCACCCTGCCAGGTCCCTCGGATCTGGTCGTCGTGCACCCTCCCAAGCGGGACTCCTGAGCATCGCGACTCAGGAGCCTAACTGACCACGTAGCCCCTCACTCCTT
>NW_024119492.1:0-11855 GCF_003073215.2 Triticum urartu
GAACATACATAGATCTAGCTAGGCCATAAAAAGTGCATGTGCACATTGTTGTAGGGAGAACAACATAAATATAGCTTCCCCCCTTACTTACCTATCAAAACAAGGTAATTTAATCACTGAATTTGAATAAAGCTATGGTGGAAATGAGGTGAAAAAGAGGAGGCACCGAGACAAGGAGGAGGTGGAGAGAATGAAGTGGGGAGAAAGTGAGTGTGGGTAGGAGAGGCTGTCCAAAATATCTTGTTGCTGCCCACTTACTAATGGCGCACCAACTCTAAATGCGCCATTAGTAATCCAAGTTACTAATGGCACATCTTCTGGTGGTACGCCATTAGTAGTTTTGCAAAAAAGAACATACTAATGGCGCACTGTCCCACAGTGCGCCATTACTAGTTTAAACTAGTAATGGCGCACGGTGGACCAATGCGCCATTAGTAGTTTTGCAAAAAAAGGAATAAAAAATATAATAAAAAAACAACATTAGTGGCGCACTTTCCGACAGGTGCGCTATTACTAGTTACAACTAGTAATGGCGCACTGTGTCAGGATGCGCCATTAGTATGTCTGGACAGGTGCACTAGTTCAAAAAAAAATTTGATACTAATGGCGCACCCTGGGCTGGGTGCGCCATTAGTAGTTTCAACTCTAATGGCGTAACAGAAGGTGGTGCGCCATTACTATATACTAATGGCGCACCCCCGGGGCTGTGCGCCATTAGTGTCAATCCCATCTATAGCCCTTTTTCTAGTAGTGCCTGGGTGACGGTATCTATCCTCAGTGGACCACTATTGTCAAGACAATACCCAACCCTGTCGGAGAGAAGAGGAAAAGATTCGCCCAAGAACAAGAGAGTGCTAGGAAAGATGTTGAGCGTGCCTTGGGTGTTTTGCAATCTCGATGGGGCATCGTTCGGTATCCTACTAATATCTGGAGCACGCAGAAACTGTGGGAGGTGATAACTGCTTGTGTGATCATGCACAATATGATTGTAGAAGACGAGCGCCCGGAACGTCCGTACGATCAAGGGTTTTAGTTTCAGAGTGAGAATGTTGTGCCTGAGCATGGAGGAGCGACACGTTTGAACAGTTCACCCAATTACATCAAGACATGCGTGCTTGGGAAACTCACGTGCAACTGCAAAATGATTTGGTTGAGCATATGTGGGCTCATGTTGGCAACTAATAGATGTATGTTCTTTTACTTGTTTCCAAAACTATGTGAAACATTTTTATTTGTATTCGGCTTGTAAAACTATAATATTTTTATTCGGTAAACTATGTTATTTGGCAATATGTTTGAATGCAAATCAATGTAAAATTGGTCGGCCAGCCGGCCACGTCGGCACATAGGGGTCGGCGCGTTGGGCGCGCTGCCGACCCATATCAAAAATAGGGCGGACGCCGGGCGGGCGGCCGACTCAAACGGACAAAAAACGAACGAAATCGCCGTCCGTTTGGGTCGCCCCATTAGAGTTGCTCTTAGTGCACCTTTTTTCCCTTTTGATAACACTGTAAAAAACAATTTGAGAAAAAATTAGATTGGGTATGAACAATGATACATTGTATTGTTTTTTTTAGAAGGTATTGTATTTTTTTTGGTAGAAAAGGGAGCTTTATATATAAAGTAATAGGATTATAATTTGTAGCCAGTAAGGTAATGAGAGCATCTGGGGCGATCTGCAACCACAACTCGGTTCGTTGCTCCACTTTCGACAAAAAAGCTAGTCGATCTGCAGCCCTATTCTACAAACAGACAATACACGTAAGAATATGCTCCATATCTTCTAACAACTCCTTAATCTCCTCTATCATATGGCCCATGTATAATCTGTTAAGTCCCGCTTCATTCAGCACCTTCACAACTGCAGCACAATCAGTCTGAACAATGAACAACAAAGAGGTATATGCATGAATACCGCTTTAACTCCTTCTCTGACCGCCACTAGTTCAGCTTTAAATGCATCTAACAATGGGGAATATACCAGCATCTAGATAGTAAATGCCCCCCATTGTTATCTCTTACTACCATGGCTGCTCCAGCATCATTGTCACATGTTCCAAAGGATCCATCCATGGAAACCGCTACCCAGTCCGCCGGTGGTGGCGGCCATGGCATTTGCTCCTTCACCTGATGAATGCGCGGTTTTCTGATCATGGCGCCCTCTTATAGTGCATGACCTTTTTCCTTCACCAAGTATCTCCCATCGTTCAACTTAATCTGCTCCAAAGACGACATGTAACTGAGCATAAACTTATGTGTTGCCTCAACAGGAGCGAGGACTTTATCATGCAGAGTGTCGTTCCTTATCTGCCAATTTCTCCATATGATCATGAGGACCCTTGTACGGACCCTTGTACGTTCTTCCTCCCTGGGACCACTCAACTCCAGTGTTCAAAATTGTCTCCTCCACTGGGACCTTCCAAACCTCACCCATGGCATCCCACACAGCCCTCGCCGCCGGACACGCAACAATGGCATGAAAACTGTCCTCGGTAGTGCACCTACATCGTTGGCACTGGTCAACAATCTCCAAGTGCCTATGCTTCTTAACTTGGTGTGTAGGTAAACCTTCCCATAACAATTTCCATGTACAATTTTTCACCTTTTGCGGCACGTTGATTTTCCAAAACATGCGCCATACAGGTCGCTCCTCATTAAGCCTTGTGCTTGTCACAGCGCCACCTTGTTCTTGGATGTGATGTGAGACTGCTAGGTGGTATGCACTACGAACAGTAAAACAACCATTCTTTTCTGGATGCCATGCCGGAAAATCTTCTGTTAGTCTTGGCGGCACCTTTATCTTCAGAATCTCATTAATGTCCGCCTCAATGAAGTTCTCATTCAGCCTCTCCTCATTCCAGGACCCATCCGCTAATAGGAACTGCACTACCCTAGTGAGCCTGCAAGTTCCTCTCTCGGTCGACGGACGCCGTGACCCACCTTGCGGTATCCACGGATCCCGCCACACCCTTACATTTTTCCATTGCAAATTCTCCATATCATACCTTTCTTCAAAAGCTCTAGGCCATGTTCTATCCCCCTCCACACAAGAGACACATTCCCTGGGAATACGGTGTCAAGTAAGTTACCCCGTCGATAGTACTTTGCTTTCATCAATCTCGCACATAGACTATCCGGTCTTTCTAGCAATCTCCAAGCTTGCCATGCTAGGAGAGCTTGATTAAACATCCTCAAGTCCCGAAAGCCAAGACCCCCTCTGATTCTTTGGGCGTATCATTGTTCCCATGCAATCTAGTGAGTCTTATGCCTTCCATTCTCCCCTCCCCACCAATAACTGCGTATCATACGAGTAAGATCGTTGTATTGACATCATTGATAGAGTAAAATTCATCATATGTCTTAAATGTATGAAATGATATATTCCGGACGTCCTAAAACTATTACGGATGTGTCAATTTTTATCGAGTTTGGACTTTGTTTGATATGGATATTATGCGAAACAAAAAATATGCAACAAACAGAAACTGGTACTGGGCACTGGATCAATATGTTAGTCTCCAAAATAATATAAACGTTGCCAAAAGTATATATTGGCATGGACAATCAAAAATTATAGATACGACGAAGGCTTATCAAAGTCCTCTGAAGCTTAACTGATACATACACTTTCTTGTTTCTCTGAAGCTTAACTGATGTGCTTCTCTGTAGCTTAGGTACTATGTTTCTCTTTAGCCTAATCATTTCACCATTTGTAAGTAACTTCTTTTCCTTGCAGATTGGCAATTGTGGCTATGTTTAATGGGTTGATATGGAGTATCCTAAAGCTACTAAAAAAGCTCTTCAGAAGCTTTGGATAAGATATGAAGATTGTTGTGCTGCTAGAACCAAGGAAGGGGCTGATCATGCACAAATAGTGCTTTAAGCTTGAAGAGGAGGTTAATAATGATACCCTGCAGTACAAGAACCTTCTTACTAAAGTGAAAAAAAATGCTCAAGCAACAAGTGGAAAAGAATCGTCAACAAACTTACAAGAAAATAGTGTCAAAGGACAATGAAGGCTTGTAGAAGCAGCTGGACCAGAAGTAGTATGTCATTGAGGATATGAAGGCCATTCAGAAAGCACAAGGAGAACTGACTAGGAACCCGAGGACTGAGCTGCATGAGCTAAAGAAGGATAGGGATATCCAGGGACTCAAGAAGGAGATGTGTGTGCTCAAGGCTGAACTCCAAGACCACAAGAAGGAAAAGAAACAACTTATGAAGGACAAGATTGAGGTGATGCATGAGATGGATGGGCTGCAGATGGAGAAGAAGAGGCTGGAGATAGCTATTGCTGAGCTTACCAGAGTTGGAGAAATTCATGAGGGCAAGCTGAAGAAGATCAAGGAGATTTGTGATGAAGACTATGTCATCGAGCTTAGTGGCTGAGACTTAGTCGAATCTAATGCTGTTGTATGCACTATGCTATATATCTACTTTTGTTCCTGCTGTTGTAAGCACTATGATACCTACTTGTGTGTGAGAATCGTTTTAAGCACTATGATAACTATCTAAATTGCTGGTGTTGCAACGGTATAAACTATGTATCAGGTTTAATCTGGGTGCTATCTATTGTTGTATGCACTATGCTACCTATCAAGATAATTGTTTGTGTGTACTATTTATGGAGAGTACTCCACTTATCTATCATGATGTTGCCAAGATGGATGGATGACCACAAGACTTGGTTGCCAAGATGGAGAGTACTCCAAGATGGACGATAAATAACACAACAGGTTGCATACTCAGAATGCACATAGAAGTAGCACATCACTGCACAACACTTGTGATATACAAATTGAAACAAACAACACAACCTAGACCCATAACATGCACCTGGAGTATAATAGGTTCCATACTCTTGCTGTCTTGCATAAGTGCATAAAAAGAAACAATTAATACAATTGATTCATAATAGAAGTAACACAGTAGGGACCATAAAGGATCACAACAAAGACCCATATGATTGCTTGCTAGCTAGCATAACAGCTGACCACATTGTTTGCATTAGGCATTACAACCTAAGATCTGTAGATCTACAAAATATACCACCAACTTCTTCAGCTTCTTGGTGTTCCATGGCCTATTATATATATTAACCTAATATGTACTTACTCTCCATGCACCCACCTCGCTCCTTCAGGATGGACTTGATCTTCTGAAGCTTCTCCTTGCTATCATGCCTACCCTTAAGCAATTCAACAATCACACTCTCAAGGTTCTTCTTCTCCTCTTGAAGAACATCCCTGTCCTCCTTGACCTCCTTGTTGGGGAACGTAGCAGAAATTCAAAATTTTTCCTACGTGTCACCAAGATCTATCTATGGAGAGACTAGCAACGAGGGGAAGGAGAGTGCATCTACATACCCTTGTAGATCGCTAAGCGGAAGCGTTCAAGTGAACGGGGTGCACGAATTACTAGCATACATTTTCCTATTTTACGTTATTTTGCATTATTTGCTAGTCGTTGTTTAATTAGTCGTGGAAACTGTGGAAACCTTAGTATCCCTGATATTATGATTTTGCTCCATGGTTTATATGGTGATAACTCTATTAGTATGAGCGGCATTATTGCCAAACGGTTAAGTCTGAACCGTACCAAGGGCCCCATCTTTGGAGGCATCTATGTTTCACGCCTAGCTGTATATTTTAACATACCTATTAGGCATTATGAAAAGAAAGAAAAAGTGTTGCCTCGTGTTTATCTAGATTATAAAAATATGGTGGCACATGATTTTATTGTTAAGAATAGGGAAGGAGAGCTTAAATATCAATTGTTCATTAATAAACATCATCGTGAGGCTATTACCCTGCCTATTCCTTCTTTGTTTGATTTATCTTCAGGCATGTACCTTATTCCGTTGAAGGCTATTCACGCCTACTGGAACCTTGCACCAGCCGTAGAGCCAGAGCCGGAACCACAAATTGATCCTTCACGACAGTCTAATTACCAGTGGGATCCGGAGATGATTGTCAGCCAGTGGCAATCGGAGTCTTTCTTTTTTTTTTCTCAGTACGACCCCAACTATTATTATGGATATCCGCCAGGCCAGCCGTAGCCATAGACCAACTTAGGCCAAAAGCCTAAGCTTGGGGGGTACGTATTTCCCACCGACATTATATTTATACTCACACACTCATTGCTAGACGTCGGTGCTCATACTTTTTCATTGTATTATCCATGCTAGTTTATTTTCCTTTTTATGCTTTCTTCTTGTGTGTTTAATCTCTTCCTAATAATAAAGCACGGATTGAGTCTCCGGATTCACCGTCGCGCCTTTTTGCAAAATAGTCCCTCATCTTTTATGAAATCAACCCGCACTCCGTATTCATTAATCGATTAAGTGAAAAAGAAAACGATTGGATGGACCTTCTCTCTCTCCCGCACGAGATCGCCATACCCCCGTGCTAGGGTTCCGTCCGCCGCCGCGCCTCACCCTCCGCTCCCAACAACGCTCCCTACTCTCCCGTCCCCTTGCAGTTGTCGTCGTAATCTCCCGTCGCCGGTCAATAGCCCTGAAGAAGCCCCGGCCTCCGGCTCCGTGGAGCACGCCGCTCGCCGGCAGCCGCGATTGAACGCCGGTGGACGCCATAATTGTGCGAGACCCTGCCGCGGCAACTCAACTCGCCACCGCTGCACCAGTCAATTTACCTTGTCGCCACTGCGCCTCCCCAAGCATCTTCGCAATGTGCGCAAGGATACCGCTGACTCTCCGTGGCACCTCTGTCTCCACTTCCCCGTGGCGCTGCTCGCCGGCTCCACAACCATGTCCTCTCCAATCCAGTGTGGCTCACGAACTGCTGCAGAGATGATGCTTGCCGGATCCCATGCAGGCCCTCCTTGCGGACAACCTCCAGCCCACACCAGTTCCCCTGTTCTGGCTGTGCCACCTCCCATGGCTGAGCAGAGCAAGGAGATCAAGAGAGAAAATACTCAATTGATTTTACAGGGCATGGAGATTGTTTTTGATCTTTTTGGTTGTTCGCGGATTCAAGGATAATGGCTCCCACACCTTTCCCCAATGTCTGGGCAAAGCCCAGTCTGTTTCAAAAAAAAATTGCAGCTTGACCGGGCTGAAGGAAGGAGATGCTATGCAAACCGAGAATGAGCATGACAAGCAAAGCGACGAATCAATTGTGCTGCCGGATGTTGGCTGGGTGATTGATCAATATAGATGGAAGCTTCTTGAGGAAAGCCAAACAAGGGGCTGGGACTTGATATTTACAGTTTCGGGTGCAGCAGTGTTGCTAGCATCTTTTTTCTTGCATCTATATACTGATGATGCTTTATTTGGTGTTGTTTCCCGTGGCACTACATTATGGCTTTCTTGACAATGATTTTTGCTGATGTGATAGTTTATTTTTATTTTTTCACTTTCAGTGTAAGGTAAGTGCAAGTAAAACTTCAGTTTCACATTGGCTAAATCAGTCAATGTTGTTTATGCTCCGGCGGCAGTAGAGGAATAGAGCTGGCAAGGAAGGGATCTGTTGGTGGAATTAACAGGGAAAGTAATTCATGAAGTGCCTGGTTGGACCAAGAGGTAATTCACTGTTTTCCGTGTACCATGCAGACCTCCCTGTTTTCCGTGTACCATGCAGTAGTTGATGCAGACTATTTTTGCGCCCAAATACCAACATGGATTAGGCGTTAGTAGTTTCTGAATTGTAGTGTAGAAAACATTGTGTAGCTTATTGCGGTAGCATTTTTTATGGACCAATTTTGTGTTTGAGGCCGAGGTTGGGGGCGCAACTCCTGACGGGGCACCATGCCCTACGAAGGTACAAGTGGCTCACGAGTTCATGGCATGGTTGGCGCTGGAATGACAAAGAAGATTAATGGGGTTGATTGTGAGCATGCTACAACTGAATGGCAAGTAGATAGTCCTATGATTTCTGATGGATTGGAGATGGGAGGGTGTGGTCACTGGTTTCTGTATTTTTTTGTTCGAGCAAGGACAGCGGAAGGATCTGTTGTCCAATAGGAAAACCTAAGCGACGATACTGAATCATGAGATAGGACACACGAGCTTGCAATGGTTGTATTTGAGTGCCTGGCCACGGTGGAATTTAGTACGGGCTCTCCTCTACGCCCTAGAGTATTCTTTCTATTTATTTAATTGAATATGAGAATCCACCCAGGGAACCAACATCCATCTTCTGATCTTTGTCTTGCCTTGAGTGCAATTTCAGCTTGTCCGGTAGTGCTCATGACAAATATCTACAATGAAGAACGAAATACTTGGAGATAGGCTACCAATTCAGTAAGAATAATAGAATATAGATGTCATGGATCTGCTTTTAACTATTACTGTGCTTAGATTTGATCACCCGTTTTTGGGCTGTACTGCAGCCTAAATGTGCTCCTGCTTGCTGTTGCTAAACATTTATATTTCCTGATAGATTATGATCCCCCTCCCCCCTTTACTCAGTTTGGGCCTGCTTGAGCGGATGCATACTAAATTGTAAAAGAAGAGAAACTGAATAACTGAATATGATGGCAGGTGTTCAACTCAGGTTTAGACATTGGGGCACGTGATGTGTCAATCAAACATACTATAGCCCTCATATAACGGATGATGCTGTTTGCAAATTAAGAATTGAATGATGCAAAGAGATTCATGATGTAGAAGAACTTACAAGGTAGTCTTCCAACCCCTTTCATTGGAATTTGATGAAATTCCCAACCACATAGGTCACACACAATTTAAGCCTCCATGGTATTAAAAATGCCATGTCTGTCGGTCCTCTGTTTAGAGGTGTTTTGGTCACATATTCTTATGTAATTACGGTATGACAAAAATAGCACTTAGGTCCTTATCAAACGTATTTCTCCTTTGTTTTGGTCTTCTCTTAATTTGTTTGTTTGCTTCAGGATGCCCCTATATAATCGGCTCCACATTGGCTTGAAGAGATGCAAATGTTTCAACTTCGCCGGAGGTTCTATGTTGGAAGTTGTGTGTGTGGGTGGTTCAAGGTTCTTTCTCATATCCTATTTTTCTCTCTGCAATTTTTGTGTAATGTATGATTTCTGCCTTATAAAAGTTGTATGGTAATGAGCGAGCCTAACCTGAAAATTATTAGACTGACGAGTGCTTTAGTTTGTTAGATGGACATGTTGTAGTCGTAGGAGACACATGCCTTCTATGTTCATGTCATTGTTTTTTTTTAATTTACAATTTACATAGTTTACATTCCATAGTATCCTCCGGTGCCATTGCGAAATGCCTATATGGTTATAAATCCTCTATGATTACAGAGTGCTAACTACCTTTCAGACGTGGAAGCTTAGGAAAAAGCATGTAAACTGAAGCCTGAAAAAATATAATATGAAAAACGCCTTGATTTTAAGTAGCAATAGAGAGAGCATGTTGTATATAATTGAAAACAACTAAAGGAATAGAATGACCAGAGCATTTTTGTGTAGGCGTATAACGAGTTGTCCTTTCTGGTGTTGTTTGTTGTCAAAATTTAAAGTACAGTTGCTTCTAATTCTCCCATGTGCTAAAAGATCCAGATACCAAATAAGCAAGTGAATAATTCTGCTGCAGATCCAGAGGTTAGCTATTCCTTGCAGCTTATATCATGGAACGGGACACCACTGAGGGTTTTCTAAGTCATTGCCAGAGTCTCATAATACCGTATCCTCTTGGGGTCGTCCTATACTGGGTCCACACTATTGTCGCCTATGTCGTCCCGGTAAATATATAGACAAAGGAGGTACATGGTTTGCTTCTTTCAATACAATAAGCAAGTTATATGAACAAATTGCATTGACATGTACTCCCTCCGCTCCTAAATACTATACATGAAAGTTGCACTTGGATTCCATATCTTGCATTAATTCTTCAAACAAAAAATCTGCAGTGTGTGCAGTGGACGAGGATCATCCAGCACGCTGCTGGCCATTTGATCCTGTGACGTGCTAGCTGGAACCTCCTTGACAAGCTGCTTGCTGGATGAGAGGGCGACTTAGGACATGATCAAGTTTGCCCATTTCGTTTGGTTGCAATTTTATCATACTAGCAAATTTGTTTGAGTTGAAACTGAATGGAATTCATGAGAAAACTGCAGGATGTTGAGTGTGAGGCGACCGAAGAGACCAAATTGTTGAGGCGACACGGGTCAAAGCGGAGGAGCAGGGCAGCTCAAGTTCATAACCGGTCAGAGAGGATGAGATCAGAATCAGATGCTACCCGTGTCGTAATGTTACAATTGAGCAAGGGGGCTTGTTCTTGGATTGTTTCTTTCTTTGGTAGGACAAGGTAGTTCTCTAGATTATAAGCATAATAATTACTTGCAAGTTGTCAAGAATTATTTGTTTTGCAACTATAAGATGATCAGACCGACTCAAGGGTATAACTTGTAATATGACAGTTCTTGAATTAGTTGTTTCATGCCATTTGAAATGTTTTACATAACACATTGGACAGTATAGTTAAATGGTTGGTTTCATTCGTTACCTTATCATAAAATTTAAATTCCATCTTTCATATGAAGCTTGCTCGGTTCACCTAAGCAAGAAGTTTGTTATTTTCTCATAGATGAAACATCTTGATTTATTATCAACATGTTGTTTGATGCATATAAGGATCTTATGTTTGACAAGATTGATGTTTGCATCTTTGTTTTGACGCACAAACACTTATACTATATATGGTGATAATAACATTACTTTCACAATGTCACTAGAGATGTACGTAGTTGGCATGTGGAGCAGATTCTGCAATTTTTTTCCCGTTGCAACGCACGGGCATATGTACTAGTTAACCTTAAGAAAAACCAAAAAAAATAGTTGTAGCTTTTAGTTAGTTAAATTTCCATGCTTGTAGTAGTAATTAAAAAGAAAACCCCAAAAAATTTCCTGTTCTTCTTTTGCTTGTTGGCTGTTCTTCTTTTGCTTGTTGGGAGCTTTCCCGTATAAATAGTTTTATTTCTTTTCTTTCCTTTGGGGGTCGATAGGAGAAGACCATAATTAAATTGTTGAAGTAGCTCTTATATGCATTATTGTTTATCTGACAAAAGAGCCCATATTACTTTGTCTTCTTCTGTTTATTGAATGCTTGCAGATTCCAGCTTAGTCCAATGCGCGTGCACTATTCTTATTATTCACATCGTTCGGTCGTGCAAGTGAAAGGCAATTATGATGATATATGATGGACTGACTGAGATGAGAAAAGCTGGTATGAACTCGACCTCTTTTGTTTTTGTAAATATGATTAGTTCATCGTTCCTGATTCAGCCTATTATGAATAAACATGTTTGCAATGACAATTAGAGATCATAGTTTCTTGTGCCATGCTTGATTAGCTATGAGTTATAATGGTTTACGAAAAGCTGGTATGAACTCGACCTCTTTTGTTTTTGTAAATATGATTAGTTCATCGTTCCTGATTCAGCCTATTATGAATAAACATGTTTGCAATGACAATTAGAGATCATAGTTTCTTGTGTCATGCTTGATTAGCTATGAGTTATAATGGTTTACCTTGCGTGCCAACATGCTATTGAGATAGTTATGATGTGGTATGATAGGATGGTATCCTCCTCTGAATGATTTAAGTGACTTGACTTGGCGCATGTTCACGCATGTAGTTGAAACAAAATCAACATAGCCTTCACGATATTTATGTTCATGGTGGATTATATCCTACTCATGCTTGCATTCGGTGTTGATTAATTTTAATGCATGTTCATGACTGTTGTCGCTCTCTAGCTGGTCGCTTCCCAGTCTTTTGCTAGCCTTCACCTGTACTAAGCGGGAAATACTGCTTGTGCATCCAATCCTTTAAACCCCAAAGTTATTCCACATGAGTGCACTATACCTACCTATATACGGTATCTACCTGCCATCCCAAG
>NW_024119493.1:0-20965 GCF_003073215.2 Triticum urartu
AATACGCCAACCCAACAAGTACCTTCGGATACACCTGTAGAGCACCTTTATAATCACCCAGTTACATTGTGACGTTTGGTAGCACACAAAGTGTTCCCCCGGTAAATGGGAGTTGCATAATCTCATAGTCACATGAACATGTATAAGTCATGAAGAAAGCAATAGCAAAAAACTAAACGATCAAGTGCTATGCTAACGGAATGGGTCAAGTCAATCACATCATTCTCTAATGATGTGACCCCGTTAATCAAATGACAACTCATGTCTATGGCTAGGAAACTTAACCATCTTTGATTCAACGAGCTAGTCAAGTAGAGGCATACTAGTGACATACTGTTTGTCTATGTATTCACACATGTATTATGTTTCCGGTTAATACAATTCTAGCATGAATAATAAACATTTACCATGATATAAGGAAATAAATAATAACTTTATTATTGCCTCTAGGTCATATTTCCTTCAAATTTAAGGATTCAGAGTGACGCCCTCCTCCTCAAATACTTACACAAATTCTATAACCAACATGACCTCCCATGGGTGGATCTCATTTGGTCTACATATTACACAGATAAGATACCCCATGCTTCTGACCCCTGTGGATCCTTCTGGTGGCGACATGTCCTCAAACTAACTCCAATCTATCGTGGCATCTCCAAAGTGGTGGTTAACCATGGAGATAATGTGCTCATGTGGAAAGATCTCTGGCTTGAGGACACCCTAGCTGACTCACACCCAAGGGCCTTTTCCTTTGCTAGAAATGAAGATGCCGCCGTCCAAGATTTCCTACGTGTCTCCTCCCTTGAAGAGGTGTTCCACCTACCCCTATCCATAGAGGCACATGCAGAGGTTCGAGACATCCAGCGCCTTGTGGCCCACATTGTATTAGACAATGGACAGACCATAAGAGACATTTGGTCTTACACCTGGGGGACCACTGAATATACTGCTCGAAGGTTTTATAAATTCTGCTTCAGAGATGTCACAGCCCATAAAACATACCATTGGTTGTGGAAATCCAAAGTTACAATTAAGATAAAAGTTTTTGGTTGGCTTCTCCTCACTGGTCGCCTCAATACAAGAGACATGCTCAAGAGAAGACACTATAACGTTGGGGATGACCTAACCTGCCTTCTTTGTCGCCAAGCAGAAGAAGATGTTGACCACATGATCCTAAATTGTACATTCAAAAAATATTGTTGGTCCAAGCTTGGGATGAATCCTGAATAACATACTTCGCGGCTATCCTAGTTGGAAACGGCCAAGAAGAATTGGAACAAAACTATGTTCATGGAGGCCTTTCTGCAAGCATCTTCGAGTATCTGGAAGGAGAGGAATGACAAACTCTTCATTAACATCAACCCCTCTTACAACTCTTGGCTAGTTAGATTTAAAACAGACTTTGGTTTACTACAATATAGGGTGAAAGATAACATGAAGGACTTTATTTTCCTACTATTAGATTCCCTACCTTCTGACTAGACTTCTTTCCTAGTCTTACCACCCAGGCCACAAAGTGGCCAGGGCTGTCTTCTGTATAGTCCATGTACAATTTACAATGTAACATTTGAAAGGTAATACATCACAGTGGGAGCCTCTCCCACTGTCACATGTTTCAAAAAAAGAATATGTTTTAGGCTCCTGCTCCTGCCACCATTTTCTGCTCTGAATGGAGAGACCTTGCTCCAGATCATGCAGCTAGATGTGAACACCAATGTGTCTGTGAGAAGTTTGTGTCCTTTGATTCAGTTGAGAGTGGAAGGAGATTCCTTGCTTGTGCACAAAAGGTGAGTAGATTTTCAGATGTATAGTTAAACGCAAATTTGGAATGTGTCATCTAACTATGTGGTGCCATCAAAGTGCACATGTGATTTGTACAAACTTAGAATGTGGCATGTAACTGTGGATGCTATCTGTTCTTATCTGTTTTCTGCAGAATTTTTGATATTATGTTGTTGTTCCATAGTGTTGTAACTATATTGAATAATTGACAGTGCAATTAATGTATTTAAGTAGTGCCCCTAGTTATGTTGTCTGGATTTTTTGCATTTTGACTACAATTTGTTCAGTTATCTGAATTTTTCCATTTATCTGAAATTGTTTCTTTCTTAATTGGTAGGAAATACCTAAATGCACCTATGTTCAGTGGGTTGACCCTGAATAGCCTGCCACTCTGAAGATGAGTCTAGCTAGGATTTGGGGCATTTATGAAGATGAGAACAAGCTAAGGCTCAGGCAGAATGTAGTTAATGCTGAAGAAAACTTTAAGATATTGGGAGAGAAGGAAAAGATGGAAAAAGATCTGAGGTTTTTAAGCTAGATTTTGCTAAGATGGTGGCTGACAAGGAGCAGGAAATTGCCCAATTGGGCAGCACACAGCCTACTCTTTCTGACCTAAAGCAAGAGCTTGAGAAGAAGAAGATGTCTAATAAATCTACCACTAGCATTCCTCAGGTGGTGAGGGCTAAGGCAGAGAAAGAGAGGGATCAGATGAAGCAAGAAAGGGACAAAATGAAGGAAGAGAGGGGCAAATTGTGGACTAAATTTGTCTCACCTATACTGGTAACTGGAGCTCACAGTTAACTAAATTTATCCAGTCTACTGAATTGTTCAGGGTTAAACTGAATTATTTAATAGAGATAAAGTTCACTGATGAATCTAGAGTGCTGAATTCACCGCTATTTGTAGACAGAACAACACATGCTATCTAGAGTAGTACACGCCTATAGCAGAATGACAACCACAATAGCAACAGCATTGCAACCAAATGAAAGCAACAAAACAACATAGCAACATAGCAACATTGCAGCAGTTCAACCATAACACAGCAGCACTTCATCATCATAGCATAAGTTTAGCCATCATAGCATAAGTTCAACCATAACATTGAGATTACAAATAACTTATGTGCTGAACTTATCAGCAGCACACCTAACTTAACTAAACGCAAAATACTGCTAACTTATATGCTGAAATTTGATGCTAGTCAGCATACCTAACTACTTCATCTTCTTCTTCAATCCTCAGATCTTCACATCTTCAGGCGCTTGAGGCACTCGGAGCAGCGCACCTCCCCTGCAAAAGGCTTCTTCACTGCCTTCTTGCCGGTCCTCTGCTCCTCCCTTGCCGCCTCCTCCACCAGCTCCCGCTTGACTGTGTCTAGCACATCTGGAAGCAGCTCCATGTCAATTGGAAGAGCCTTGTCACCCTCCCTAGCATCGATGACGGATGCCACCATCTCGACCTCCTCCGACTCGTCATCCGGCAGGACGACCATCTCTATCTCCTCGTTAGACGTGTCAGCGTCCGCCCTATAGCCAGAGTTGTGGTCGGAGTCGACCTTGCAGTACTTGGAGTCATTGTCGTCAGACGACTCCGCGTCGGAGACATCGTCGTGGACGAGGAGCTCGGGCTGGAATCTGTCCCTGTAGGTGGTGTTCATCGGCGTGGGGATGGACAGGACGACATCATGCACACTCTGTGTTCTGGACGCGGCACGGAACGGATCCGGGTGCAGCAACGACATGGTGGCGGATCGGTACATCCACCACCTCGCGCGCTGCCTCGGGTCATCGGAGCGCATCTCGAGCATTGCAAAGCGGAGGATCAATGGAGGCGGAACCCCCGGCCCGGGGGGCATTGCCTACCGTTTCTCGTTGTCCGTCATGATCTTGATGAGGCCACGGGCATGGGGCACATCATGCCAACGCTAGGGAACAAGCACGCGATCTCGCTGAGGTCCGCGCGGGCCGCCTGGTCATCGGCGACCAGATCCTTGATCGCTCACTGCCACGCTGGGGTGTTGTCCATGTCGTCGACGGCGGTGTTGAGCTTGGCGGCGAGGGTTTAAATACGAGGTGTGGGAGTTGGGGGAGCGGGGAGACCGAAGCGACATGGGTGGACTGGGCAGGGGAGTGGAGCTAGTGGAGAGTGGGCCAGTACAGCAGTGGATTGTCTTAAAGACATGGAAACTGAACGGGCAGACGAAACCACGGCTCATAATAACTTCGTAGTTTCCTACCGTTTAAAAAAAATCACCACTACTACTCTACTGGCATTGTTCTCATTGATTGTAACAACAGGTCTTGGGTTCGAGCCCCAGGTGAACCAATTTTTGAAAAAAAACATTTTACCTAATATTAGAATATGTGGCACAACACAGTGTTCAACACTCATATTTGTTACGTATTTTTAAATTGTTCAATCTCAATTAAGTATACTACTAAGTTTACTGCATATGCGGTTAACTGCATCTTTAGTTTGTTGCATCTTCAAATTTAGTTAACTAAACCAATTTTGGGGGAAAAATATTTTACCTAATTTTAGTAGATTTGGCACAACATAGTATCTACAAGAGGGACAAGAGTGTATTTGTATGCTTTGAGATATGTCTGAACAGTATAGCAGTCATGAACCATTGTCTCTGGGTCAATTGTTTCCTCCCTACAACATGCTATGCAATGGCCACATGGTACTCCAGATAACTGCCATCTCCTACAATCACAAGTGTGCAAGCAAAGGTCCACAATGTAGCTATTGTTACCGGATTGAACTCTGAAGATTTGCTGGCCAACATTTGTTACATAGCAGTTTGCAGCAAACTCTGTGTTCTTATCTAATTTCTTCTTGATATTGGGACATATTCTCTGGCCTATCCACTTTTCTATAGCTTCTCTTTGTTTACTAACAATCATGTTCATCATCTTATAGAAACTGTATTCAAGGATGTAGCTGCAAACATATTGGAACAAATCAAGTTAGTATGATATGATAATTTGCAGTAAAGATAATATATTGTTAAAATCAAAGCAACTTAGGAAAGTGATCACCAAACTACCTGTTAAAAACTTCAGAGTTATTTTTAAGCATGATGTCACACTTGGGAAATTCACTGAAGAATGCTTTGCACCAAGTCTTCCACTCTAGTCTTTCAGTCCAGTGGAAAGCAGCTGAGCTGTGACCATCCATTTTATGACGGTTTTCACTCCACTTCACTTTGTTTGGTGATCTTGCAATTTCCCACAAGTCTTGCTTCATAACCTCTCCTTTGTGCTTCTCATTAAATTTTTGGTAAATATGCTTGACACAAAACATGTGTTCTGAATCTGGGCAAACTTTGTGCACTGCATTTATTAATCCTTTGTGCTTGTCACTCATAATTGTGAAAGGAGCAGTGTTAGTGATGTTCAAATCATCTCTGAGAGTGGCCATAAACCACTCCATGAACCTATGCATTCAACTTCCACCCAGCCCATTGCAATTGGGAGTATGCAGTCATTGGGATCAATACCAACAGCACTCAGCAGCACTCCTTTGAACCTTGTTTTCATGTGACAACCATCTATGAAGATAATTGGCATGCAAACCTTTAGCCACCATCTCTTACATGCATCATATGACCAATACAATGTTTTCAAACAGTTCCAGTCTAATGGAATTTTGTATCCTTGGCCAGTCCAGTTGTCAGCAGAAATGTAGACCCTGGGTTTTTGCTCCTTAATTCATGTCCATAGTCCCAAAGCATACTGAATTGCTCTTCCTCATCACCATGGATATCATTAAGTTCTTGCTTTCTAGCCCTAGCAAGTTTCCATCTATTAGGAGTAACATTGAATTCCTTAGTAATTTTCCTTGAAAATGATCCAAGTGACATCTTCTGGTCATCTCTGAACTCATCTAAGAAAAACCTGCACAGAAACTTGGCTGTCAAATCCTTCAACTTTTACTTTTTCTGGCAGACATGCTCTCCATAGTAGGACTTGATGACAAATCCTCCAGTCCTGTTGTCATTGCCAGCTTTAAGCAGCCATGTGCAACCTCTCTGACAAACAACATATAATCTAATCTTATCATTCTTTAACTTCTTGATTTGCACTCTGTTCCTTATAAAAATGCAGTAAGAGCTTTCCTCAGCTCAACCACATCAGCAAATATCATCCCTACTGTAAATACAGGGGATTTCATGTCCACCTTGGAATTCAAAACTTTGAACTTGTATTTCAGTTACTCTTGCTCTTCAACAGAGAGGTTCAGATCTTCATCTTCAAGTACATAGTCTGGCTCCACCTCTTCCTCAACTGGCTCATCTTGTTTATCAACATCAAATTCAATGTTGTCTTCATATAAATCATCATCTCCATCATCTATGTCATAATCACTATTACTGAACTCTGAATTTTAGAGCACTACATCCTCTGCACCATCGGTCAGCAAGTTCTCTTCTGCTCCACCATCTGTCAACAAGTTATCTGCTGTTGCACCATCAGTTAGCAAATTCTTTGTTTCTGTTCCATTACCAAGCAAGTTCTCTGCTTCTGTGTTATTTGCTGCCACCTCTGAAATGCGATCTTCAACAATGACTGAAATGAGGCTGTGAGAAGATGTTGCACTGGATGGAACAACATTTGACCTGTCCATTATGACAGAACTCTGAACTGTTGGCACTGTCAATATCAAATCTCCCCTAAAATTACTGATGAAATATGTATGATCAACCATTATTGCAAGCACCTTATGCAGACTACTAGCTCTGATCATGTGATGCACATCCTCATCACCTCTAATTCTCACCATACCATCTAAAATTGTTTTGTCAGGTCTGCACCAATAAAGGATGTGCTCATTCACAGGATATCCCAACCATAACAGGTGCTCTTCAATGGTTGCATATGAGAATGTGCCAGCATCAACATAGTCTAGCACCTCCACAAAAGGATTATAGTACTCCATGTTATTTATTGCTCCACAAAAAAGTCCACCATGCTCAAGTTCTAGTGTAAAGAAATGGGTGTCCACAATTTTTCCCATTGCTGAATCACAAACTGCAGCCAAAAAGTGCACAATGTAAGCAAAAGCATAACAAAACTCAAACAACAATAGTACATAACTCAACAATAAAATAAACTGATCTTACAATGTGAATTCATTTTAGTGAATAAATTCAGTTTACTAAAACTTCAGTTAAGTGCATCTCGGAAGTAAACCGAATAATTTCAGTTTGGATCTTCAAGATAAATGATGTACAATGACCAAATTCAATTAACTGGAATAATGCAGTATACTGAATAAATTCAGATACCTGCATCTTCAAAATAATTGAATTGACCTAGTTAATTGCATTTTGCAAGCTACTAAACAGTTAACTGAATTTGTTAAGTTAACTATATCTTCAAAGAATCATTTTTTAGCAAGCATGAGCACAACTCAAACAACAACAATAGGCAAATGAATATTGACCAATGAACTGCACAATAAGACTTAACTGAACAAATACAGTAAAGCAGAGTTCATTGTACAACAGTACACATCTTCCTAATTGATTTCAATTAACTGCATCTTCAAAGTTAATTGTACAAATTCAGTTAACTACTGTTGTGGTCGCATTACTAAACATGATTCTCAGTAGTATTGCAAAACTGATGTGAAGTTGTACCCTACATTGTCTACTACAACTACAAAGTTTAGTTTTTTACAACTACAAACATGTGCTCTACTAGACAATCTGAACCATAAAACAGAACCCAGGCCAAATTGACCACGCATTTGCAAAACACTGCCCAAAAGCGTGCATTCTGGCCAGAAGAACCAGCCAAAGATGAACCCTAACTTTTAGCCGAATTCCCCAACTTCACAGCCTAAAACCCAAAACTGAAATCACCGCCCAAAAACATGCTTTTGGTTGCGGGAACAACTATAGCCGCACCCATCCACCGTACGCCCCTTAAACGCTAGCCAAACGGAACGATTCGCCGATGTTGTAGACGACAATGAAGGAGGACATAACCAGAGGAGGAGGGAGCAGAGAGGGGACGACGCACCATAATCGGGAGGGAAGACACCGTGTGGACGAACTTGGTGCACGGTAGGAAGCGGCTGCATACCGCCAATGAGGTCCGGCGACGTCGCCATGGATGCTGGCGTCAGTCAGCCAGCACCCAGCGCCATCGGTTGCCGCAACGAAGAAGACATGAGGACAAGTGGACGGGAAGAATGCAAATGATTGAGGTAGGGAGGGGACAAAATCAATTCAAGTGATATTTCCTTCGACACCAACAAGGTGTAGTGCGGGTTGATAAGGGCTATAGGCAGGGGGTAAATTGCAAAATGTGCGGCACTGACCAGCCCAACTGACCCGGCTCCACTTGGCGAGCTATGATTGGCCCAAGACCGAAATTACACCTCCATCACAAGTTCTAGGACCAAATAATCAGCTTTTGCAACTTTTAGGACCAAACCATCACATGGAGGACAAGTTTAAGGACTGCAGTGCTATTACCTCGAGAGATATATCACTCGCACACATTGCCAGACAACACCGACTGGCTTGAGCCCACTCAACGAGGCGGCTGGAGGGGGAAGGAACGTCATGTTCGGGATGGACGGTGCCATTAATTACATACGCATTGCTACCTCTTGAGCATGCATTGGTTTTCACTTGAAGAGGAAAGGGTGATGCAGCAAAGTAGCATAAGTATTTCCCTCAGTTTTTGAGAACCAAGGTATCAATCCAGTAGGAGACTCCATGCAAATCCCCTAGTACCTGCATAAACAAATAAGAACCTCGCAACCAACACAATAAAGGGGTTGTCAATCCCTTACGGTCACTTACGAGAGTGAGATCTGATAGAGATAATAAGATAAATATTTTGGTATTTTTGTGATATAGATTGGAAAATAAAGATTGCAAAATAAATAGTAAACTAGAATTGTAAATTGGAAACTTATATAATATAAAGTAGACCCGGGGGCCATAGGTTTCACTAGTGGCTTCTCTCAAGATAGCATGTATTACGGTGGGTGAACAAATTACTGCCAAGCAATTGATAGAAAAGCACATAGTTATGATGATATCTAAGGCAATGATCATGAATATAGGCATCACGTCCGTGACAAGTAGACCGAAACAATTCTCCATCTACTACTATTACTCCACACATCGACCGCTATCCAGCATGCATCTAGAGTATTAAGTTCATAAGAATAGAGTAACGCATTAGGCAAGATGACATGATGTAGAGGGATAACCTCAAGCAATATGATATAAACCCCATCTTTTTATCCTCGATGGCAACAACACAATACGTGTCGTGCGGCCCCTGCTGTCACTGGGAATGGACACCACAAGATTGAACCCAAAGCTAAGCACTTCTCCCATTGCAAGAAAGATCAATCTAGTAGGCCAAACCAAACAGATAATTCGAGGAGACTTGCAAAGATATCAAATCATGCATATAAGAATTCAGAGGAGAATCAAATAATATTCATAGATAATCAAATCATAAACCCACAATTCATCGGATCTCGGCAGACACACCGCAAAAAGAGTTACATCGAATAGATCTCCAAGAAGATCGAGGAGAACTTTGTATTGAGATCCAAAGAGAGAGAAGAAGCCATCTAGCTAATAACTATGGACCCGAAGGTCTATGGTAAACTACTCACACAACATCAGAGAGGCTATGGTGTTGATGTAGAAGCCCTCCGTGATTCAATCCCCCTCCGACAGATTGCCGGAAAAGGCCCCAAGATGGGATATCACGGGTACAGAAGGTTGCGGCGGTGGAAAATGTGTTTCGTTGCTCTCTCCGAAGGTTTCAGGGTATGAGAGTATATATAGGTGAAAGAAGTAGGTCGGTGGAGCTGCGAGGGGCCCACGAGGGTAGGGGCGCGCCCTCCTACCTCGTGGCCGCCTCGCTACTTCCTTGACGTCCACTCCAAGTCTCCTCGATCACTTTTGTTCCAAAAAAGATTCTCGCGAAGGGTTCATTCCGTTTGGATTCCGTTTGATATTCCTTTTCTACGAAACACTGAAATAGGCAAAAAAACAACAATTTGCATTGGGCTTTTGGTTAATAGGTTAGTCCCAAAAATAATATAAAAGTGCACAGTAAATCCCATTAAACATCCAAAATAGATAATATAATAGCATGGAAATATCAAAAATTATAGATACGTTGGAGACGTATCAAGCATCCCCAAGCTTAATTCCTGCTCGTCCTCGAGTAGGTAAATGATAAAAACAGAATTTTTGATGTGGGATGCTACCTAACATAATTTTCAATATAATTTTCTTTATTGTGGCATGAATGTTCAGATCCGATAGATTCAAGACAAAAGTTTAATATTTACATAAAAATATTAATACTTCAAGCATACTAATAAAGCAATTATGTCTTCTCAAAATAACATGGCCAAAGAAAGTTACCCTTACAAAATCATATAGTCTGGCTATGCTCTATCTTCACCACACAAAATATTTAAGTCATGCACAACCCCGATGACAAGCCAAGCAATTGTTTCATACTTTTGACGTTCTCAAACTTTTTCAATCTTCACGCAATACATGAGCGTGAGCCATGGATATAGCACTATAGGTGGGATAGAATGGTGGTTGTGGAGAAGACAAAAAAGGAGAAGATAGTCTCACATCAACTAGACATATCAACGGGCTATGGAGATGCCCATCAATAGATATCAATGTGAGTGAGTAGGGACTTCCATGCAACGGATGCACTAGAGCTATAAGTGTATGAAAGCTCAAAAAGAAACTAAGTGGGTGTGCATCCAACTTGCTTGCTCACGAAGACCTAGGGCATTTTGAGGAAGCCCATCATTGGAATATACAATCCAAGTTCTATAATGAAAAATTCCCACTAGTATATGAAAGTGACAAAATAGGAGACTCTCTGTCATGAAGATCATGGTGCTACTTTGAAGCACAAGTGTGGTAAAAGGATAGTAGCATTGCCCCTTCTCTCTTTTTCTCTCATCATTTTTTTATTTGGGCCTTTTCTCCCCCTTTTTATGGCCTCTTTTTTTCTTTCTTTATTTCATTTTTCGTCTGGAGTCTCATCCTAGCTTGTGGGGGAATCATAGTCTCCATAATCCTTTCTTCACCGGGACAATGCTCTAATAATGATGATCATCACACTTTTATTTACTTACAACTCAAGAATTACAACTCGATACTAGAACAAAAATATGACTCTATGTGATTGCCTCTGCCGGTGTACCGTGATATGCGATGAATCAAGAGTGACATGTATGAAAGAATTATGAATGATGGCTTTGCCACAAATACGATGTCAACTACATGATCATGCTAAGCAATATGACAATGATGAAGCGTGTCATAATAAACGGAACGGTGGAAAGTTGCATGGCAATATATCTCGGAATGGCTATGGAAATGCCATAATAAGTAGGTATGATGGCTGTTTTGAGTAAGATATATGGTGGGTTTATGGCACCAGCGAAAGTTGCGCGGTACTAGAGAGGCTAGCAATGGTGGAAGGGTGAGAGTGCGTATAATCCATGGACTCAACATTAGTCATAAAGAACTCACATACCTATTGAAAAAATCTATTAGTTATCAAAACAAAGTACTACACACATGCTCCTAGGGGGATAGATTGGTAGGAAAAAACCATCGCTCGTCCCCGACTGCCACTCATAAGGAAGACAATCAATAAATAAATCATGCTCCGACTTCATCACATAACGGTTCACCATACGTGCATGCTACGGGAATCACAAACTTTAACACAAGAATCTCTCAAATTCACAACTACTCAACTAGCATGACTCTAATATTACCATCTTCATATCTCAAAACAATCATCAAGTATCAAACTTCTCATAGTATTCAATGCACTTTATATGAAAGTTTTTATTATACCCATCTTGGATGCCTATCATATTAGGACTAGTTCTATAGCCAAAGCAAATTACCATGTTGTTCTAAAAGACTCTCAAAATAATATTGTTGGGGAACGCAGTAATTTCAAAATATTCCTACGCACACGCAAGACCATGGTGATGCATAGCAACGAGAGGAAGAGTGTTGTCCATGTACCCTCGTAGACCATAAACGGAAGCGTTATGACAACGCGGTTGATGTAGTCGTACGTCTTCACGATCTGACTGATCCTAGTACCAAAAGTATGGCACCTCCGCGATCTGTACATGTTTAGCTCGGTGACGTCCCACGAACTCTCGATCCAGCTGAGTGTCGAGGGAGAGCTTCGTCAGCACGACGGCGTGATGACGGTGCTGATGATGCTACCGGAACAGGGCTTTGCCTAAGCACCGCTATGATATGACCGAGGTGGATTATGGTGGAGGGGGGCACCGCACATGGCTAAGGGATCAATGATCAACTTCTGTGTCTATGGGGTGCCTGAGGGAGTCCTGGAGTAAGGTGTCCTCGGGCGTCCGGCCTGTTATCTATGGGCCGGACTGATGGGTTGTGAAGATACGAAGACCAAAGACTACACCCGTGTCTGGATGGGACTCTCCTTGGCGTGGAAGGCAAGCTTGGCGACGGAGTATGTAAATTCCCTTCTTTGTAACCGACCTTGTGTAACCCTAGATCCTCCCGATGTCTATATAAACCGGAGGACTTAGTCCGGATAGGATATACTCAATACCTTAGTCAGACAGGCTAGACTTATAGGGTTTAGCCATTACGATCTCGTGGTAGATCAACTCTTGTAATACTCATATTCATCAAGATCAATCAAGCAGGAAGTAGGGTATTACCTCCATAGAGAGGGCCCGAACCTGGGTAAACATCGTGTCCCCTGACTCCTGTTACCATCAACCTTAGACGCATAGTTCGGGACCCCCTACCCGAGATCCACCGGTTTTGACACCGACATTGGTGCTTTCATTGAGAGTTCCACTGTGCCGTTGTCACAGAGGTTGATGGCTCGACTTATCATCAATGAAAATATCACCTCAGGAGGAGCTCTGGCCTCGGGCCAAACCCTCCGGCTGGGCGGTTTTACCATGATTGCCCGCTCGGCCTCTGAGCCGACGAGGATGACCTCCCGAGTCATCGGAAAATGTATCTGTGTTGATTCTGAATACGCCAAACGGATGGATCCGACGGAGTTATCGTCTTTGAACAAACTCCTAGATCGCATCACCGCCTTGGGAGTCGCTACAGACTACGATTGGATTGGGCTTAAACCCGACCAGAGAGAGATTAATTCTCCACCGATCACCCCCTAGATAGCGGTAGTCGAGGAGCAAGATAACCCTTCCTCTATACTGAGGACGAATTACGTTCGGATCTCTGACCTCGAGAAGCCGGACACCTACCGGCAGAAAGACACGCCTCGTCCTCTGAACTTAGAGTCAGACGACGGGCTTCAAAAATCAGAAGATACTCCGGAGCCCGGATTGTTCAGTCCGGAAAAACCTCAGACCCCGGATCATCGATCGGGTCAGGGTTCAGATCCAACACCACCCACCCACCGAAACATAAGCGCTCTCACAAGCATACAACAGCAGCCCCAGGAAACAGTCCACCACTTTTGGGCCAGATTCCTCCTTGTCAAGGACAAGGTCAAAGATTGCCGCGACGAGGACGCAATATCAGCATTCCACAACAATTGCACAAACGAAGGACTCCTCAACGCCATTAATAACCGCCGCATACTACACTTCGCCGACTTGGCAACTATTATACAGAAGTACAGCGCAATGGAGAGCGCTTGGAGAGATCAGACAGTTTGGGAGCTATCGGTCCCAACTCAACCATTGGTCCAGGCAAAAAGCGCGCACCCCTATAACACGCCCAGACCAATAGCCAAGAAAATGCAAACCCATTACGCGGCGCGGAACCGTTCTGGAGGGATGGCTTAATGGCCCATGCAAAATACACACCACACCGGACACCATACCAACCCATAGCCTTAGAGCATGTTGGATACTCCGACAGGTAGCCAAAAACAGCAAGGACATCCTCACCAAAGACACCCCAGAGCAACACCCTCCAGAAGATGACAAACCCAGAATCCTGACAGTCTTTGAGACATTAACTTCAAACAATAGGCGCAAAAGGGCACTCCGCGAACTCGCCGAAGTCTGCCAGATCGCAATAATAAACCCTTGGAACGACACAGCGATAACCTTTAACGCTGGTGACGAACCAAAACACAAGACAGTCTGAACACCAGCCGCCTTGGTCCTCAGCCCAATTGTGGATGGCTTTCGGCTCACCAAGGTTCTCATGGACGGCGGCAGCGGACTGAACCTCATCTATGAGGATACAATACAAAAAAGGGAAATAGACAGGAGCCGCATCGAGCAAAGCAGCACGACCTTCCGAAGAATCATTCCCAGTTGGGAGGCACGATGTGCGGGAAAAATCACACTCGACGTGGTATTCGTCACGCGGGAGAACTATCGGTCCGAAGAGATAACCTTCCAGGTGGCCCCCTTCAACAGCGGATATCACGCCCTCTTAGGGCGTTTACGCGCTTTCAAGCAATACCCCATTACGGGTACATGAAGCTTAAGATGCCCAGGCCCAACGGTATAATCACTCTAGTTAGTGAAACGTACATAGCACTCCGCGCCAAGAATAAAACCACGTCCCTGGCCCTTGAGGCATTATCTGAATCCCTCGCGACCGAAGAGTTAACCGCGCTGCGCACCATGGTGGACAGAGATGATGTGGTCCTAGACAAACGACCCAAATCCACCTCATTCAAACCGGCAGAAGAAATAGTCAAATTCCAAGTCCATCCAACGGACCCCAAGAAGACAGTATCCATCGGAGCACAACTAGACTCGATGGTTGACGCCGCTCTACGAGAGTTCCTGTGCGAGAATTGGGATATATTCGCCTGGCACCCTTCTGATATGCCAGGAATCCCACACGAGTTGGCCGAACACATCCTCATATATTGAAGGGACACAAGCCGGTCAAGCAAACACTGCGGCACTTTTCCGAACCCAAATGCCAAGCTATGGGGGAAGAGCTAGCCAAGTTAATCGAGGCCGGATTCATTAGAGCAATAAAACATCCAGACTGGCTAGCAAATTTGGTGCTGGTACCAAAGAAGGACAAATCCGGGCGCCCGTGCGTCGATTTCAAAGACCTCAACAAGGCATGCCCCAAGGATCCCTTCCCCCTCCCCCGCATCGATCAAATCATTGACGCCACCGCAGGACACGACTCACTATGTTTTCTTGACGCATATTCCGGATACCATCAAATCAAAATGAAGGAATCCGATAAAGCTGCAACCACATTCATGACCCCATATGGGCCATTCTGCTTCAACACCATGCCCTTCGGGCTCAAGAACGCTGGCGCCACATACCAATGCATGATTCAAACATGCCTGGAGAAACAGATCGGAAAAACAGTTGAAGCTTATGTGGATGATGTCGTCATCAAAACTAGGCACGTCGAAACACTAATAGACGGTTTACATCTCACATTCGACAACCTCCGCGTGTATGACATTAAGCTCAATCCGGAAAATGCGTTTTCGGCGTTCTCGCTGGAAAACTGTTGGGCTTCATTGTTCCCTGTAGAGGAATTGAAGCAAACCCAGCCAAAATCCAAGCTTTGTCACAATTGGCTAAGCCAACAGACCTTAAACTAGTTCAAAAGCTCGCTGGTTGCGTAGCAGCTCTAAGCCGCTTTATCTCCAGATTGGGAGAAAAGGCATTGCCACTCTATTGCCTTCTACAGCTAACCGACCACTTCGAGTGGACGGACGCTACAACAGCCGGACTGGAGGAAATAAAAGCCCTTCTTGCGAGCAATCCAATCCTGGCCGCACCAAACGCCGGTGAACGGATGTTATTATACATATCGGCAACACATCAGGTGGTGAGCGCCGTACTCGTCGTTGAACGAAAATAGGACGAGCATAAATTCCTTCTTTAGAAGCCAGTATACTACGTATCTACTGTCCTTACACCATGCAAATCCCGGTACCCTCATTATCAAAAGATAGCATACGCGGTCTTCATGGCATCCTGAAAGCTCCGTCACGACTTTCAGGAGTGTTTGATCACGGTGGCCTCTGAAGTACCACTCAATGACATTGTAAACAACCGCGATGCTACGGGCCGGATTGCCAAATGGGCATCAAGCTCCTCCCATTTGACATTTCATATAAACCACGTTGAGCTATTAAATCCCAAGTACTGGCCGACTTCGTCGCCGAATGGACAGAGGCTGAACTCCCTAAAGAGTACGGCACATACTCCAATTGGGTCATGTATTTCGACGGCTCCAAAATGCTGGCAGGGTTAGGAGCGGGCGTCGTTTTAACGTCCCCTACTGGAGACGTCGTTCAATACGTCCTCCAAATACTATACACAGACTCCAATAATGCAGCCGAATACGAGGCCTTATTACATGGTCTCCGGATGGCTGTCTCCATGGGCATACATCGCCTAGAGGTGCGCGGGGATTCAAACCTGGCAATATCTTCAACGCCAAAGATCCGAAGATGGCAGCGTATCGCAACGCAGTCATAAAAATGTCGGCACGGTTTGAGGGGCTCAAGTTCCATCATGTGGCTCGAGAAAGTAATCAAGCGGCGGATGTTCTTGCTCGTATCGGCACTAAGCGCGACCCCGTCCCACCTAATATCTTCCTGGAAAGGCTTTTTAAGCCATCCGTGTTGTGGCACGGGGGAAACGGCAATACTAGTCCGGATCCAAACATAACCCCAGATCCCGGAAACACCGACGTCGTCGGGGGCTCATCCACGGAAATAACACTATCGGCGCATCTCATCATGCCAGTCATTGCCCCATGGACCGAACCCTTCCTGGCCTACCATAATAGGAAGGAGCTTCCTGAGGACCAGAATGAGGCCCGCTACATTTTCCGGCGTTCAAAGGCCTACAAGGTTCATGATGGAGAGCTCTATAAGAAAAGCGCTACCGGAGTCCTCCAACGTTGTATATCCGAGGAAGAGGGGCGGCAACTCTTGGCTGAAATTCATGCCGGACTCGGCGGTCACCACGCCGCAGCTCGGGCCCTTGTTAGCAAGGCCTTCCGTACAGGGTTTTATTGGCCGACGGCCCGAGCAGATGCACAGGACCTTGTCCAACGTTGTGTCGGATGCCAACTCTTTTCCAACCAAAGCCATATGCCCCCCACTGCCTTACAGACAATCCCCATCACTTGGCCTTTTGCGGTCTGGGGGCTCGATATGGTCGGACCCCTTAAAGGAGGAAGTCATAAGAGAAAGTATCTGCTGGTCATGGTGGATAAATTCACTAAGTGGATAGAGGCCAAACCAGTCAAAACGGCCGAAGCGGGGCCAGTAATAGATTTCATATCCAGCGTGGTACACCATTACGTCGTCCCGCACAGTATAATCACTGATAATGGCTCCAATTTTACAGCCGATGAGGTGAAAACCTGGTGCGCTAACCTATGCATTAAGCTTGATTACGCCTTTGTCTATCACCCGCAGACAAACGGTCAAGTCAAACGGGCTAATGGTCTTATTATGAGTGGCATCAAACCCAAACTAGTGCGGTCTTTGAAGGAATCGGACAAGCACTGGGTGGAGGAACTTGACACCGTACTTTGGGGGCTGCGGACCACGCCCAGCCGCACTACCGGATATACACCCTTCTTCATGGTGTACGGTGCGGAAGCAGTGTTACCCTGCGATATTATTCATGATTCACCTCGAGTGCGTATGTACGAAGAGAGAGAAGCCAAGCTTGATCGGCCGAAAAGCATAGATACCTTGGAGGAGGAGCGCGACGTCGCAAAAGCCCGTTCCGCATTTTATCAACAGCAAGCTCGCAGGTATCAAAGCAGAGAAGTGCGGGCCAAGACGTATAACGTTGGTGAACTTGTTATACGCTTGCCGGAGAAGAAAAAGGACAAGCTCAAGCCCAAATGGGAGGGTCCCTTCATCATTGACGAAGTTCTAACCGGAGGAGCGTATCGCCTACGTGATGCGTCGGATAATCACCTGGAGCCGAACCCCGGGAATGCGGCCAGACTATGACGATTTTATGCCTAACGCCAAACTCTGTGTTCGTTTCCTCCCTCCTGTTATTACCGTCATTTGTTTTTCCTCTCTTTTCGTTTTTTTTACCTCTTTTTGTTTTTTCTTTAGCCCTACGGCTTTAGTATGGCTAGACTATCCCTACCTGATGCGTACATCTCTAAATATGTATGTTCATTATACCTGGGGGCTTCTCATACAGAAGCTTGCGACTATTCTTCGAGCATCAAGCTCAGCACATATGTGTTTTTTTCATATGTACCTTTTCTTCGCCATTATATGCATCGATATGACTTAAGTTTTGGCCACGTCGGGTTGCCTGGCTCCTGTGCTTATGCCCTACGTTCCCGTTAGTTCGGCTAGGGCATAAAGGGAGCTCCTCTACGATTGTTACTGCCGGGTCATCCGGATGTGTACCTCAGACTGGGTGAAGCTGAAAGCTAGCGTGCTTAAGGGAATATTCGGTCAGCGAATTAAAGGTGTTTCCGCATTCACTCCATTGTGAACCCCAGATGTTACTTACTCTACGATTTTTTCAATCACAGTTCGGACATGCACATTAAATGCATGCACACCCAGGGAAAGGAACCCTTAACGGAACTATTCTCTCTGGAAGATGTTTCTTACATAATGTAATATAACATAACTAGCCGGATACACATTGTTTGTTCGAGCAATTATGACCCCTACGCCTGGTTTCCATGCATACCCGGTATATTCTACCGCTAGGGTATTCAGAAACACTCCGCACCTTCAGGTCCAGAGGTTGAAGCAAAAAGGTCGGCGATGACAATTGTCTTTATTATCCAGCTAGAAGGAAAGTACATAGTCACTCACGACTCAAACACTTCCTCCTCTATACGGTCCAAAATGCGGTCTAATTTACAATCCCGTTGGGAATATTTGGTGGCCACCTCTACTTGGTCATATACTAAACTAACGGGAATTTCTTCCCCATTCGGCCCTAGCGGTCCGACACGAGCCATGTGATTAGGATCCATCTTGGTATATCACGTCTTCACCATGGCCAGGCCTCTCGCGCACCCTCTCGGCAGGCTGATATCTTCCACAGTCGAATACACTGCCGCGCTCCCTTGAACAGCTCTACCAGCTTCTCCATACTTCCTGGAGGGGAGTCGGATGGCCATAAGGCCTTGGCTACACTCGGCATTGCCTGCCGAGCTTGCTCGTGCAACTGCGACAGCCCTTGCAGAAGATCACTTGATGATCCGGACACCTCCTTTTCGGGGCGGTTCGTCAATACACCTGCAATTACAGCTATATCGGCTACTGTTACCTCCAAACTATTATAAGATAAAAGAGGCCACATACTGAATATGCCGCCTCGCAGCTTCTTGTTCTCCTTCACAGAGTCTGCTAGCTGAGCTCGCACATCTTTCAGTTCTTCGCCTAGTTTGGTGTTCGAATCCTGGAGTTTCTTTTTCTCTTGAACGACTTTTGTCAATACACGCTCGCCCACTGCTAGTAGCTTTTTGGCTCCGTGTTCTTCGCTCCGAGCGGCGTCCAGCTGCTCTCGTAATTGGTCTAACAACCCAACACAAAGATAAGCACCCAGATTCACACTACCAGTGTATCATTATGAATTCTCGATAGAGGGAAATATTACCGGGAGATGCCTTGTATTTCTCTAGTTCGGCATTGGCAGCAAGCAGCCGACGCTGACACTTTTCTAGTTCCTGAGCTAGCAGGGTGTTCTTCTCCGTACCTGGTTGTACATTGATCCTTAAATCAGTTGTTTCAACTTCTTTAAGTCTCGGGGGCTACTGGCATATGGTTATCATAGTCATATAAAACAAATTTACCTGCACATCTTTCAAATGCTGTCTTGTGGCCCTGTTAAGTCCATCTCGAGCAGCTCGGATGTATGCATCGGCCGAGCTGAAGGCGTTAAACGACTCTTCTGAAAAACCAGGGTCTTGTAAAATGGCCCGGCGGCACCGATGATTCATGGCACTCTCCACTTCCGAGTTGGTGATGGATGCATCATCTGAGTCCTCAGCTGGAGGACAGTCCGGCGTCGCCCCTACATCAGCCCCTGTCTTCACGGCAGGATTTGAATCCTAGCTGCGGGAAGTACGGCCGCTCGAACCTCCGGATATAGTCCGACGCACCTTTTTCCTAACACATGGAAAATGGGAAGGTCACGGTTGGACGTGACTGCCCAGGTGCACATTGGCAAATTCATACCTCTTCGATGAAGGCCCGGCCGTGTCTTCGTTTGCTTTCCTCTTGGAAGGCTCGCCTGGTGTGGGGGGCGCTCTCTTCGGAGATACCCCTGGAGTGATATGGCACGCCGAACCCTTCCCCTTTTGAGCACAGGATAGTGCGGTGGGTGAGAAGGAAGGAGAGATCTCTTTTGGATAAGGTGTCTTTGGATTACGTATGTGTGAAGCTGGAAGGAGGCCGGGGTAATCAACGATAATGGGTACATATGTACCGTCGTAGCTCATCTGATAGAATGTTCCCTCCTCAAGCTCCACGAATATGTCCGGATCTTCTTCATATCCGGAGTCAAGATCCCGGTTGCGATTCTCTGGCTAAGGGGCAGGGTCATGGATCCCCTCGACAGCCTTTCGCCATTCCTGTTAGGAGCAGATAAGATGCTGCCTGTCAATGAATGATCCAAGGACAGGATAAAATAAGTGGGGCCGAACCTTACCCAGCTGGGAGGATTGTACATGGAAAGTCCATCTTGATATTGGAGACGGCTGAACTCCTCCATCCCCCCTTTATACAGCTCAGCCAGAATCTTGGCTAGGGCGGCAGGGGTCTTCAGGCCCTTTCGGCCGTCACGTGAGGTGTCGTCTTCTCCGTTATAATGCCACATGGGCAGTCCTCGGTATTGGAGTGGCTGGACCCCCGCGTTATAGAAATCGCCATCACCTCGACTATTGACAATCCGGACTGGGCAAGTGTTTTAATCTTGCCCAGTAGCAAGCTGATCTCCGCGCTATCCTCTTCCTCGAGGCTCCGAGGACGCCAACTATGGCGCTTCTTCAGTGGAGCATTTGAAAACTCGGGGAGGCCTATACGGACGGGGTCAGGTAGAGCGATGTCGTCGATGTAGAACCATTCGGAAGGCCACTCTTCAGGAGCTTTCTTCGGCGTGCCGGACAGGTATCCGGTCCCGGCGATGCGCCACACTTCGGCTCCTC
>NW_024119494.1:0-8601 GCF_003073215.2 Triticum urartu
AATTGTTTGGGAAAATATCATATGGAAACCAACATTCAATGAAAACCACGAGAAGAAAATGTTTTGAAGTTTCAAAAAATCTGAAAAAAAATATGGGATGTTAATAGGGTGAGGTTTTATTGCCACGCAAAATTTCAAGTTGAAACACATTACGAGATGTGAGCTATGAAAAAGACAAAACCAACATTGAATAGTGCCAAACAGGAATGTCATTATTCAAGGCTGAATTTGTGTTTTTTATAGCTCACATCTTGTAATGTGTTTCAACTTGAAATTTTGCGTGGCAATAAAACATCATCCTCTTAACATCTCGTATTTTTTCAGATTTTTTCCAAACTTTAAATATGGTTTCCACGAAGTTTTCATTGAATATTGGTTTCCGTATAATATTCTCCCGGCATTGTTTTGAAACAGGGGTTCACTGGAGGGGCCAATGGATAGAGCAGTGTTGCATCTACCGCATTAAAGACCATGGGTCTCGGTGGCGTGGAGCAGTGGAGTCTTGGTGTTGGACATGGTTTGATGAACGCGCGCAAGCTGGTGATGTTGTCTGGCGTCATGGTGACGTCGACGGGAGATGGGTCTGGCAAGGTCTATGCAATGATCCCACCTAAAGATGAGATGGTGGAAGATGGCGACGGCGGATCCTAGAGGGTGCACATCCGGTGCACGTTGCGGGACGCTTAGACCGGTTGATGCTCTCAGCTTCTCAGGCGGACGGCTTCTTGAGGTCGCTGGATTAAATCGTGTTCGTTGATGCGGTCAGGCCACATCTTTATTCTTGTAGGGGTTTGGGTTTATTTTCATAATTATTTTGTCAGACTTTGTTGAATAACTTAATAAAGATTGGCGCATGCATCATTTTAATACAGAGACGGGGTAATCCACCTTCAAAAAACATCAACCTTAAATATTTGAAGGGGCCGGGTCTTTGAGAAAACAATTAGTTCAGTTCAATAGTGCACCCAGGGTAATATAAAATTGTAACTAAGCGTCTCTCTCTGTCCTTGATGCCAATTAATTATGGCTATCATTCCCTCCACACGGACTAAAACATTCCATTTCATCAGTTTTCGCGGCTTCTGTGAGCCACCGCTGCAGTTGACGAGACTCGACTTGTTCTCAACTTCGCAATCAGAAATGCCATCGGCAGAGAAACCAGATACCTCCCGGGTGCACATGTGCTGCTAGAGACTGCACGTCTTGATAAATGCCTCCTGAGTGCAGTGCACTTGAAGATAATTTGAATACGTTATTCATGCACAAGTTCCGAAAAGTCAAGTCTGTACGACTAATTATCATATGCTTTAAAAAGACTATTTTGGAAATCATTGATTTTTTTTAACTTTGGGAAGGTTTTCTCTTCACAAGAAATTGCCCATACGGAAAACATTCAACAATGTTTACTCTATTTATTTTTCAGAAATTTTGACTTTTTTCTTCTATTTTCCTTAATTTTACTATTCATGGCAGGTGCAAGCAACAGATTCTATATATTTAAATAACTGATGCCCACTAACTTTAATTCTCTCAACATATAACCATGCCAACTCACCAAGCCGGCACCATGGATGGGAAAAGACTTTATCTTTAGCATTTTCATGCATGCCACATATTTAATATGTTACGTAGATTACACTAGCAATGATGACTCTGAAATCTCTGAGAACGTCTATATTACTTAGGCGCCAACCATTTAGTTAGTCTTTTTATTTACAATTTTTTACCATCTCATTAGTAGTTTAGTTAAACTCGCCGTTATTACTGCTTTCTAGGAACCAATATAATATACTATTTTCAAACTACATTTTGGGGTGTGAATGTAGCTACCTACTCCCTCCGTTCCAAATTACTCGTTTCAGAAATGGATGTATCTAGAACTAAAATATATCTAGATACATTTATTTCCGCGACGAGTAATTCGGAACAGAGGAGGAGGTAACAACATGAGCACTGCTACACGGATGACACTAGTCCAGCCGAAACATGCACGACATGCCCATCACACCATCCATTTGCTAGTCTAGACAGCAGCATGCGGTGGGATTACCTGTCGTGCATGTGTCGTTCAGCGAAACGTCGTCCGCGAAGTACTTCCGTAACAACATAGTTGCAGGCTTGTGGTTGTGATTTCGAGCCACCTAAGATCTGGATGCTGGATCCCTGGATCCACCACCCAATCACCACATCTGCACGGCTACAGTCCGACCTCCCCCGTCAATAAGATTCACCTTACCATGCAAATATGTATGGATATCCTATATAATAATAAGTAATAAATAGGTCTCCGTTCCACCATTCTTTTTCTTTTAACATGCACACATGTCACCACAACATGAAAAGAAAAACACCTTAACATGGAAATAAAAATGTCCACCTCAATAATTAGATAAATATATCAAAGAATCTGTATTTTCAATATTATTTCTAGTATTATTAAACCGAATACTGTCAAATTTTATTTGAAATATAGTGTAACCAATTCTCTCAGCACTGCATGGAATGTGTCATGTAGCTAGCTGCAAGAGTAACACGTGGACAGGCCCATAAATTTGCAATACAGGGCTGAAGAGATTTTATTTTATTTTTTGAGAAAAAAAACAGACGAGTGCAAAAGACTGAATGTCAAAACAAATACTACACGGAAACATACGTACGTCGTGGATTGCAACAGGGAAAAATATATGGAATAGACTGAAGGCCACATAATGATGTACTTAGGTGCGATGAGTTCAACTCATGCATGGCAGCTAGCAAGCTAGCTAGCTCCGTCCCCTCAACTCATGCATGGCAGCTAGCAAGCTAGCTAGCTCCGTCCCCTCAACTCATGCATGGCAGCTAGCAAGCTAGCTAGCTCCGTCCCCTCAACTCATGCATGGCAGCTAGCAAGCTAGCTAGCTCCGTCCCCCCTTTGCTGCCATGAGATCGTTGACGAGGCGGTGCAAATCTTGGTGCGAGGAGCCTCCTGCGATGGCGGCATGAGACTTTGAGGCGAGGTCCATTACCCTTGTCCTCATAACGTCCCCAGGTCCTCCAGGATGCATGAATGTGAGCAATGCCCGGGCCACATCGTCGGCCGGGATCACCTCATGTTTCTCGTAATCCTCGCTCCGTAAGCCAGCGCCATGCGGCCACAGTCGGTCCCCGATACCTAGCACATCTGCGATTAGCCTCTCGTTGACGAACTGGTCGTGCACCTTTGGCCATGTGAGCATAGGCACGCCGGCGGCCACCGCCTCTAGGACGGAGTTCCCCCCACCGTGCCTCAGAAACGGTATAGCTCTGATGACCATTCCCATACAAGAATTTTCAAATTAACTGAACTACTTTGAGGGTGACATTATATACACTGCAGACAACTTATTTGAACGGTATAATTGCTCTTATCACCATCACCATTCAAACAGAAATGGCCATTCAACGGTATAGCTCTGATGACCATTCCCATACAAGAATTTTCAAATTAACTGAACTACTTTGAGGGTGACATTATATACACTGCAGACAACTTATTTGAACGGTATAATTGCTCTTATCACCATCACCATTCAAACAGAAATGGCCATTCAACGGTATAGCTCTGATGACCATTCCCATACAAGAATTTTCAAATTAACTGAACTACTTTGAGGGTGACATTATATACACTGCAGACAACTTATTTGAACGGTATAATTGCTCTTATCACCATCACCATTCAAACAGAAATGGCCATTCAACGGTATAGCTCTGATGACCATTCCCATACAAGAATTTTCAAATTAACTGAACTACTTTGAGGGTGACATTATATACACTGCAGACAACTTATTTGAACGGTATAATTGCTCTTATCACCATCACCATTCAAACAGAAATGGCCATTCAACGGTATAGCTCTGATGACCATTCCCATACAAGAATTTTCAAATTAACTGAACTACTTTGAGGGTGACATTATATACACTGCAGACAACTTATTTGAACGGTATAATTGCTCTTATCACCATCACCATTCAAACAGAAATGGCCATTCAACGGTATAGCTCTGATGACCATTCCCATACAAGAATTTTCAAATTAACTGAACTACTTTGAGGGTGACATTATATACACTGCAGACAACTTATTTGAACGGTATAATTGCTCTTATCACCATCACCATTCAAACAGAAATGGCCATTCAACGGTATAGCTCTGATGACCATTCCCATACAAGAATTTTCAAATTAACTGAACTACTTTGAGGGTGACATTATATACACTGCAGACAACTTATTTGAACGGTATAATTGCTCTTATCACCATCACCATTCAAACAGAAATGGCCATTCAACGGTATAGCTCTGATGACCATTCCCATACAAGAATTTTCAAATTAACTGAACTACTTTGAGGGTGACATTATATACACTGCAGACAACTTATTTGAACGGTATAATTGCTCTTATCACCATCACCATTCAAACAGAAATGGCCATTCAACGGTATAGCTCTGATGACCATTCAACGGTATACTTCAGAAGATTCCACATACATTCCACAAGTTTCAACGGAAAACAGAAATTGCCAGACCATTCGACGGAAAACACGGAAGATTCCACATACATATGACCATTCAACCATAGAGGGAGTATCTTCCACATATAGGACAAAGAGGAACCATACGTCAAAACACATGAGAGGAAAAATGCTTTACCATGGCCAAGATTTATCATGTCACCGAAGACGTCGCCGACAAACCACGAGATATATGCACATGACTTTTCTTACCTCCTACACAAGTGACATTGACTTAACTATCCGTAGTTCAGTACAAGTCACTCAATGTACACTCGGACTACTGATTTGTCCACAAGTTTACAATCATCCATCTACAACAGTACAGATACACTTAACTTAAAGTCATAAATAATTCTACAATTATATGAAGTTCTGTACAATCATATGGAGCTAAAATCATAATTGATTGTAGAGATTAAGTGGTACATATAATTTAAAATATTACTTCATGACTTCTTCACAAGTATTCTCATCTAAAAATTTGATTTAAAAAGCTTATCAAGTGTTGCGCATATTACGTGGATCCATGGGCGGATCCAGCATGGGGGCCATGGCCCCCATGAACATTTTGCAAACAAAATTTTACCAGTACATATGTATGTCCATTATCTAATCTTGTACTAGGCTAATAATAACCAGATACATATAGAACCAGGATTTTGCCGAACATCATTCGGAGATAATTAGCGTCCGGCCCACTCCACTTTCTATGTGTACTTCAGCCTACATCATAATAGTAAACAAAGCCACGAGGACTATAACTAGTTACTCCCACTCTTTCTCCTCAAAAAAGTTACTCCCTCTCTTCACCAAAAAAACAGTTGCTCCCTTCCTTCCAAAATATTTAAAGTTCTGGGTTTGGCCTAAGATAAAAAAATTTAAGTTCAACAAAATTTCTAGAAAAATATACTGACTGCTACAACACCAAATTAGCTTCACTAGATTCATCAAAATATTTCATATTGGTAGAATTAGCAAATTTTCAGATAAAATTGGTCAAACTTAAAAAAAATTGACTTAGGAAAAAACTTCAAATATTTTGGAACGGAAGGAGTAGATCATAAACAATCTAAAAAAGATAGGTCGCGAACGCACGACAACACTGGCGGTGAGCCAACATGAGCGATTGAGCAAGCACGGAACAACATAGTACAAGCTCAGTGAGGTCACGCATGGAGTTCGGCGGCGGCGGACGGTGCGAGGTCATGCGTTACCACGTGGCGCGATCACGAGCTACAGTGTAATTTTTGTTTGAACTATTTGGATTGTTTTTTTGTTAAAATTTGTACCAATATGCCAAATTATGATGCACCAAACTTTATTAACTATTTGTAATGTGATCGACAATAAGCAAATTCTTAACGCTTGTAATGTTGCCCACGGTTGCCCCCACAATGCTCGAATCCTAGATCCGCCACTGCGTGGATCATTCTATTAGTTTAAAAATGACTACAATCACCCCCCCCCCCATCTCGGTACGACCCTAAACCCAAACCAGTTATCGGTTCAAACGCCTAATGACTGCAAGCGCACGGACACTATAGTATCTTTTGATGAGAGTGATATCCAAAGGTTAATAGAACCCCTTGAGCAAATGTTGAGTTTTGCCCCTTTCCTGGAACTAGACTTGCCATGGGTCCTAACTGCATTTGCTGCCAAGTGCAAACATATAAATATGCTATTCATTATCGGCTTTTACAAAAACAACTAACCAAGAATGTATCTTAAAACTAAACTACAAACTAGAAAGTAAACGGATAATCAAAAGACATGAGACTTTATGAGATTACTATTACCGGATAAACCCCACACATCCATCACCGTCCGACCTAACATTTTGCCGGTGTATGACGGTAATTAAGGGTCTCCCCATGATTTTTTTATTTATTAGTCACTTTTTTCCTATCAATGAGATTTCACTCTAACAGCTAGTTTAGACGCACATTATAAAAATTCAATAAAAAGAAACGCCTAGCCTCGTTAATTTTTGGCAAGATCGGCTCATTGACAGAAATAGCTAGCAAATCAATCAATAGATGATTCATATATTGTTTGAACCATAACTTATGGCCCAAGAAAAAATGGTCGCGTGAAGCAACAGAAAAGGAGCACTTAATGCTAAGTATTACCTCTGACTGGGTTTATTAGTACCCTTTGTATTTTGTGTTAAATTTTAACCATATATTCGACTAGCAAAATATAAGTGATATGTCACAAAAAAATTGTTAGAACTTTATTGAAAGTACTTTGCAATGGTACTAGTTTAGCTATATATTACTTATATATTCCCAGCCAAATATATGGTCCAATTTGACTCAAACTATGAAGACTAATAAACCCAGACGGAGGTAGTAAAACCCTGTCAACTGTTCCCACCAATGTATTGTAAAAAAAAGAATAAAAACAGTCCCATGAATGAATGTATTGTCAGGTGCTTGACTACTATGGCCACATGCTCATGCATTAGTCATATCTATAGAAATGAGAAACTGCACTGAATTTGGTAGATATGCGAAATGCTAATTTATTTTTGGGGACATGAAATGCTAACTAAATTAATCTATTAAAGTGAGATGAAAATTATTTGCCACACAATTCTTGTAGCAATTAAACTATCTATAAATGTAGGAATTTATATACAATAATGCAATTTTCACACACTAGTACAATTCACATACATACATTTTGTAAAATATTTAAACGTTCAGTTAACCCCCCACCCCCACCCCCACAATATCCACACATAGACACAAATAAAAAGAAAACCCGGCTAAAAATAGAAACAAAGAGTAAGTAATAAAGAAATGGAGTTTGTAAGGAAGAAGGAATTAGTGGCATTGGTCTTACCCAAAAGAAAAAAAGAAAAAATAATAATGACAAAACTTGCACACAATTAAATCAGGAAGTGCACTTTTTATTATATGCAGGAATAAGCATACATATACTGGATTTATTTTTCTTGCAAAAATAATGTTTTGTACAAAATAATAAATTACTTGCATTTATACAACCCTTACTTTAATAAGAAAACGTTAAATACAAACTTAAAACAAATGACGACAAAAAATTCCATACAATTCTTACAAAAGTGCACTTTTTATAAATGAAAGAATAAATATATGGTAGTGCAATTTTCACACTGGTATAATTTACATACATATTGTATAATATTTATTTGTAGACAGAAAAGCACACACACACACACACAATATTGACACATACATAGAGAAAAAAAAGGACTAAAAAGACAGAAACAACATAGAAAGAAAGAATAAAGTAAAAAATCAAGTTCTCTAATTGGAAATAAATTAGTTTTTTTGGTATTACTCTTCAAGAAGATAAAAGATGAAAAACATTAGTGAAACAAATGATAACTGGCACACAATTAGGATAGAAAATGTGCATTTTTCATAACGTACAAGAATAAGCATAACATACACTATGGATGCAAACATAGAGTATTCTGACGAAGACTGAATAAGTGGCACAAATGTTGCCCTCAAACAATAAAGAAAAATGAAAACTTAAAACAAATGATGAGAAAATTTTGCCACACAAACTAAAGAAAGTGCACTTTTCATACATGCAAAAATAAATATAAAAGAATGCAATTTTTGCACTTTATTATAATTTATATACATACAATATAATACCTATGGGCTCAATTACATATACGAACACATAATGTTCAACATACACAGAAGGAAAAAAATGACTCGACTAAAAAAAGAACCCGACCCACAAAAACAAACAAACAAAGGGGTAATATGTAATTGGCTTGTTTCACATTTTTTAATTGGAATATGTTAGTTCCACATATGAAATGCGAAGTGTTGAAATTTAATTGTGTTTCAAATGTATCCAAGATCGGAGTTTTAAAGGTCTTGGCATCAAGAGGTTCGAATATATAAATTATTTAAATACAAACTTACGGTTTAAAAGATATGAATGTTTTAATATTGCTAACACTACTAGGAAATGGCTTATAGGTGAACCCAAATGAATGGTGGGCGTGGCAGGGGGCCCCCCCCCCCCATTTTTTTGGGCAAACAAAGGGGG